>NC_142659.1:28109600-28411000 GCF_026168435.1 Sesamum indicum | reverse complement strand
AAAAATAATTATTAGTGACAAACAACAAGTGAAATAATAAGCAAAAAAATAGTATCTTTTTAATACATAGGAGCAAAATAATATTTCATTAATTAAGTTTATTTTAAAAGTGATTTTTTTTCAAGCATTGTTCAATTTAGCTTTTATATGCTTTTAACTTTTTATACAAATACTATCTATTTTTACTCTGTTATAACTTTTAGAGAAAAAAAAAAGTGCGATCCTTCACTTTTCTGGTTGTTTGCAGTTAAGATATAGCTTGGAGGTGAGATTTGAAAAATACGCTCAAATTAGGGTTTTGCTAGAGAAAATTTAGGGAAAATGGATTAGGACTTTAGGGAGTATGTTGGCTTAAAAAATGAAGTATGTGCCTTGCACATGCCAATATCCCCTCCAAAACGTTCATTTAACAGCAACATGACTATCACATTGTCATTTCCGTTAAATAATTAACGGCAGGACTAAATGTGAAAATATATATATTATTGTCTTTAACGTGAAACTCCCATAATTAATGGAATAAAAGTGAATAAGACGTAAGTTATGGGACAACAAATAAAATATTTCAGAATCAACACTTTTTCCTTGTTCTTCACAATAGAATTAGGGCAAAAATACTTCATCAAGAAAACTGATAGAAAAAGTAAGATTTCCCAAATTAAAAGGGCCACATGTCAAATATATGCTAATTTGCAATAGCATCTACATGGTAATTTTTTAATTTATAATCCTCAATTGTAAATTTAAAATTCAAGAGGACCAAAAGAGTTATTCCATATAAGGCAAAAGTACATTTTTAGTTTTACAAGGAGTTTAATACGTTTAATCTTCTGTTTTACAAAAATTTTTTAAAACGATCCCAATATTGGGAGAATTTTAAGATTATCTCAAAATTGAGAAAACTCGATACATTTGAAATTTTCTTAATGGCCCCAATTTGGAATTCAAAATTATCCCAAATATTGAGAAAATATAGTCCTCCGCTTTACAAAATTTATAGGAGTAAATGTGTCAAGTTTTCTCAATTTTATGATTGTTTTAAAAATTATGTATAGCAGATGATTGAATGCGCCGAGTTCTTTGAATTCTGGGACCATCTTAAACATTTTATAAAGTAGATAACTAAAAAATTTCTTATTTCTCATTTAATTATAAAGTAGATTAAAAGTAAAATTTTGTCTGATTTAATTATAAAATCAAAATTGCATTTCTTTATTAATAATACTTATTTTTCATTTCCAATCTTATTATTTTAAAAATATATTCTTTTATATAATGGTGAAAGTTGGAGTCCACAAAAATATATTACAAGTTAAATTTCAAGTTTTGACAAATTCACCCAAACATAGATATCTACTTAACATAATGAAAGACAGTTGAAATAATTAATGTAGTGGCGGAAGGTGAGATCACACATCACAGGGGCTGGGGCTCATGAAGCTCGTACCACTACCATATATGTATATAGTTGAAAGATAGACACAGAGCACTGCACATTCAACGGTAAACAGTGAAAAGCTCACTGACCCCAAACAGATATGTGTCATTGTGTGTGAGTCATAACATCAAACACCTCACTGTTCCTGATAAATGAAAACCCAATTTGAGCTCACTGCAGAACAACCACGTGCGCAGTGCATGCACAGTACACATGCACCACCCCAGTAACATTAATTATAATTGTTCTACTACAGAGAGAGGAAATGTATGTGTGCATAGTGTGTGTTTTCATGAGAGACAAGAATGACATGTATGGCTGGAAGATTATAATGCCTGGGGGTGGGGTTGCCACTGTTTGAATCTCAACAATAGCTGGCGGCTAAGGAGGAGAGAACAAAGTGCCACCGTCCCTTGATCAATAATCGCTCCACCCAAATTCTAACAATATTCAATTTAAATGAATTTGAATTTATTAATATAATATATTTATAATGTGATGATATATAAATAAAAAAATAATTAAATAAATGACAAATATATTAAATTTTATTTTATAATTAATTTAATATGATCAAAATTGATTTAATTGATTGCGCCAACCCTAATTGGGGGTGGGGGTCCAACCTAGACCCAGTACTAAATTTTGTTTTTTATTCGATATGACATTTCTTTGGCTTCATATTTATAATTTCAGATATTTTTTCATTAAATATTATGGGAGAATCTGAACGATAATTAATTATATACAATTTTCATAATTAAGGTTATGATTTGTAGCATTGAATGTTTTAGCCATATTAATAATTAATCAATGATATATGTACAATAAGAATAAATTATAACAATGTGTGACTATAATTAATTCTATTAATTTTCTAATGACGGAACTAATCTAGTGTATGGTATTTTCCACCAAAAAATTGTACCCTAAAATATTCAGTAGATACAATGTAGTGTACGTGGCATATACATTGTTTGAAAATCAATCATATATATAATTAATTAGCTATCTAATTAAATTATATCAATTTTTTTCGTAAAATGAAGCGTGCAACAGTTGAAAGTTTAGTATATTAGGAAAAGAGAGAGAAAAATGTTGGATGCATAAAATTAGGTAGGAGTGTTTGTTTGGGGATAGTAGAGTTAGAGTAGAGTAATTAATAATAAGAGTGCGTGAGTGAGAGAGAGAGTAGGTGTGTGTAGGTTGCTATCATTTATCTTTAATAATTTTATGAATTATTTATCTTTAATTTTTTTATATTTTTTAAATACTTTTTAAAAGCTATATAATTATTTTCATTTGATAAAATATTTATAATTTTTCAAATAACGAGAATGTATTCGTAATCATATCTCCTCATAAGCGGCAGCTATCATTTACCCTAAAATTTAAGTTGTTGCCCTTATTTAAATATTGGTTTAGCAACATTAGTTCATACTTAGTCCTCCAACCACATTCCATATACATGACATGAAATATTTTTAATATCTACGAGAAAAGAAATGCATTTTTAGTAATGTAACGACATGGGATAACACTTTTTGTCATGTTCAATTTCGATTTATAATTAAAAGAATTAGGGATAACTAATTACTCTTTCTTTTTTATGAAGTTTAGTGTAAGTACATATAAATTTCTTATGATTTGAAAAATTATATTTAGTATTTATTATTTAAATTTGTTTTCATCTAACAAATATGTCCCTTTAAACAAACATCCATATGTACTCTTAAATACTTATTACTGATTTATTGCAAGTCAAATAAATTCTTTTTACTACCAAATTACATTTATACATCTTTATATATTAATGCATGTCACCACAAAAAAATATAATATTAGACAAATTATTGAGTGATAATTCTAAAATTATCACTAATGATATATATATATATATATTAAGTAACAATAATTTTTATCTTGTCACTATATAATTACTAGTGATAAAAAATATGTAGAAAGATGTTACTAAATATAATTAATGACACATCTATAGTGGCAAGTTAATGACAATATAAAATAATAATAATTATTATTTGTTGTCACTGAATTGTCACTATAAATGAGTTACTAATTGTATTTAGTGACAACTTAATGTATATTTTTTTGTCACTAATTCATGTTAATTACAATTTTTACAAAACAATAGTTATTATTCAAATTATGAAATTTCTTATTGCGACAAAATAAACAATGTTGTCACTAAATATATATAATTAGTGACAATATTAAAATTATCGCTTGATTTTTTTTGTCATTAATCTTCTATTTTCTTATAATAAGTCAATAGAATGTAAATGTTAATTTTTATTTAATTTTTTTTAATAATATCAATAAATTTAGTGAATTTTGACTAAAAAAATTATTAATTTGTTAGATGAAAGTAAATTTCATAAATGCTAAATATAATTTTTTTTAAATTATAGAATATCTATATACAATTATATAAAATCTTATAAAAATAATGTAATTATTCCAAAAAATTAATTAATATGTTAAAATTAAAATGGCATCAAAGCAAAAATATCACGTGAAGCTAACATCATAAAGAATCAAGTATAATATGTAGAAGTGAACAAGAGATGATGATCGAGGCTTGCTATCTTGTCAATCATCGTAATCCAGTTGCGTTGGTTGAATTAATAATCAATATTTTGATGTAATTATAACTTTTTTGAAATTGTAAAATCCGACAGTACGTAGGGTTGGGGGGTATTGGACTGCTGCTGAGGATTAGTCTGCAAAAATTGTGATTGCTATCATAATAGGATTCTTTTCTATGTAATTAACATAAAACTATATATTGCCAATGGGATTTAAATTTCATTAGCGAAATTGAGGTTCTATAAATTTAAGGTTATGAGTTCGAATATTGCTCATGTGTATGATACTATTCTACTTTAATAATAAGTGTCGTTCTATCTTAAAATTAGTTGTTTATTAAATATAGTTATCTAATATTGATAATTAATATATAATTATTTCGATTGTTTTTTAGATATAAATATTTAATATTATTAATATAGTTTATTTATTTAAAAAATAATAGTGAATCGTGTTTTCTTTTAAATAAAGTTGTAAAACTATTTGATTGTTCATTGAATGTACAACACTTAAGACTGTACTAATTAATGAAAAGCAGTACATCGTATATATTTTCACTTGCGTTGGGGTTGTGGTGATTTGATGGACGCTCACATCTTCATCCAATTTAGCCATCTCTGCTCCATCAATTTTCAATTATTCCCTCAAATCAATACCAACTAAACTAATAAGGGGGAGGGGACTCAATTTTGCTACCAAAATGAAAACTATATATCTATTATGTAAATCATCAAAATTTTCAAAATTTAGTTTTAAACTTTTTGTATCATTATATCGAAATTTATAAATTATGTAAAAATCTTTTGCTGACGTTAGTATTTTTTATGTAAACTTTAACGGAATAAATATAATTTGTGAATGAGGAATTCTTGTCGACACTACAAAAAAGAAAAAATAGTGTCGAGCTAATTAATTAGCAAGTAAAGCTATCGTTGCTAATTTATATTATTTGATACTAAAAATTTTACTTGCTACAGAATTTTACTAATCAAATTTGTGGATTAGCAACAAAAGTTTTCTTATCAATTAGCTCGACGCTAATTTTTTTTTCCATAATTGTTGATCTATTTTCTTGTAGTAAGGGACTATCGATGTAATTTTGAAAATATTTTGGGAAAGCTATAACTTCGCATTTTTGGAGAAATTCTAAGTATAATTAATTCTAATTATAATAAAATAATGACAATTGTATTACATTTATTACACATTTTAAACGATCTGTTAATTATACAAAAATATGGTAATTTTCTTGTACCTGAGAAAAACTTCCAGATTAATAGGAAGGAAGCTTAATCGAAATAAAACAGAATTTTTGTTCTATGATCAATCGGTATAAACATCAACAACTACGGATTAGATTAAATAATTAGATGTAATTATATATACTTATAGAATTTTATAATTATAGATCATTAATAAATAATAATTGCTTTAAATGGAAACAAGAAATGCAGTTGAAACGTTAATGAGTTTCTAAAATAAGAATGGATATAAGTGGCAACAACAGAGAAATGGAGTTGATGAAGAATGATTTTGTTGGCAACTCTTTTGGACATTTTCTTCTTCGGCAACTTACCCTTTATTGCATATTTCTATGATGTTTGTGTTGAGAGGAACAAAAACAGATCATATTGTGACTATGTTGTAATTGAATGAGCATTATACATTTCTTCTACAACTTAAAATAATTAAATTAGGAGCTTTAATTAATACAATCTTGGCCGTAAAAACAGTTATTTTTCATAATTAATTATTAATGGAGATAGTCAACCAACATTATATTTTTTAAATAGAAGGAAACAATTAAAACATGATATAGTTTTAATCACGACATTACAAGCCTTTGTCAAAATTATACAACTTTAAAATCATAAAAAAAAAGGTATTAATCGTTTTTTATATGATCAATCATGGTTTAAATATATCAATGATGTCTTAATTTAATGGTTAAAAAATTAAGGATCGGAATCCTATCAAACGTATGGATCGATATTTATCTCATTTTATGTGCGTTTATTATAAGTTATTTCATTTTCAAGTTATATTATTGTAGTGATCAAAGTAACGTATTATTTAAGTAATTGAGACATTTATTTACTTGGCATCTAAAAAAAATAATAATCATGGTTTGGATGTATGATCTTATCCTAAATAATTGATTAAGCTACCAATCAAGAAGAAGAAACAAGAATCCAAGGAGACGAATGACCTTAATCCAGGGCATGATTGATCAAGAACAGTGCAAGAGCTACGTGGATTAGCATCATTCACATAATGAGTTTCCCTAAAAAAAGGATTAACATCATGCTCTGAACTTAATCCAAATTCCAGCTGCTTAGCATTACAGCTGACAGAATGCTAATCCAACTGTCATTTCATTGTTGGTGAAAATATTCTGTATCCATCAGTGTAATTAATTGCAATGTTGGCTTTGACTAATTAAGAGGAGGATGATTATTTATATAATTAATCACTTGAATAGGGAAGACACAGTAAATGTCAACAGAAGAATTGACTAAAAATAGGAAGGGAATATTTTATTTACTTTACTACTTTTGATATGATATTACGGGTTTTGCTACTTTTAATGAATCTTTATGTTTTTTATTTATATATATATATATGGTACACATATGTAGGCTAGGGTGTGTGGTCTTATCATACATCAATAATTTTTCACTTTATGTCGTATATATTTATTGAAATATTTAAATTTAATTGTATTTAATTTTAATCCTACTAATTTAAAGTTTGAAATCAAGCTTCTTTTTTTTTTTATGAGATGGTCGTTTAATTTAATATTGATTAGTTAAAACAGGTGAAAGACTTGGAATTCAAAGTGTTTCATGTGAAGGAGTAAAGAATTAAAAATAATGTGGGGCAATATTTAGATTGATACATTTAAAAGAAATGATCTTAAATGACTCTATTTTAAAAAAATTTAAAGTCCATCGATATTTAATAAAATATAATTCAAAATTATAGTACTAATCTTTCAATTGAAATGTAATTTTGATGAAATAAAATGTTGAAAATATAAACTTCCGATTATGGTCATAAAATAATCTACTCGTATCATTGTTATTATTATCATTATAAAACGGTTGCTATATATTCCAAACATATTATGATTCCAAACATAACTGTTCAAGATCATGATTAAATACATAGCATGATCATACGTTGATGTGATTATTTATATATATATATATAATTAACCTTTTCCACTCTTTTTTTTTAAATTAAAAATTAACAAATTAATCGACCATGCATATTTTTTATATATATATAAAACTAAATACAAAACCTAGTAATTAAGGTGATGAAAAGGACTCATATATATACACAAGAGTGGACTAAAGTTCACATAAATCCAAACTTGTTTTCGGATTTATTTAAGATGTGATCATATATAGTTGATTTGTTGAGGAGCTTCATCTCTTTTTTGACTGACTAAATTCCATGTATAATGGATTATGCACGCACTCCGCACTACCACATCTACAAATCTATATTATGTATTTCATTCACACTTTTCCAAATTTTTACAATATTTTAATTTCAATTTCTTAACTTTTGACGTGTGTCTACTTCTACTTCGTCATTACTTTTTTAAATTATATTCTTTAGCTAAGAATTATTAATGTATTTAATATCTGAATATATATCATTAGCAAATATATTCATCCATATACTTCTCGATATTTTAACAATATTTAATTCCGATCCCGAGTTTAATTGCTTTTTTAATCTTGTAATATTATAGTTATTTGGATTTTTAATAATAAGCTTGTAAAATAGTCCTTCATTTTTCTAAACTTTGCAATTTTAAGACAGAATTTGTAGGAAATTTTGAAACTTTGCCCAAAAGTGAAATCATAAAGTTCTTGTCAACTTTGAAAATTTAGACTAACTCTGTCATGAAATCGCGAAAATTAAAAACATACAGGACTAAGTTGTTACCGTAATAAATTATAAGATTAAAAGACCAAAATAGCATAATTACGGGATAAAAATGCATTTAAACCTCCAATCGCATAACTTTGGCATATATTTACTTTTACAATATATAAATATTCATTTATTGATGTTCTTAAATTTAAAATTACTTATGTATTTAATCAGTTTTTGATAAATAAATAAATCAAAAGGTATAATTAGCCGTACCTATAAATACATACCTAATTATGAAGAGTCTTTTTGTACGAGAAAAGGCAAAGCTAGCATGCATGCTTATCATTGCTAATCTTTTTTATCTAATTACTGCATGCAATTAATCCTTATGATCAACTTTTGTAGAACACCTTTACCATGAGAAAAAGTTTAACTTTAATATGCTGAAATAGCTATTAATTGCTCATGCACGAAGTTTTCTTACAATTGGAGACTATGTTAAGATGCTAAAGCAACCCTAATGATTACCAACTAAATAACTTGTCCCAAATTCTATGCAAACTAATTAAGTTCCTTTTTTTTTTTTTTAATATTTGATTGAACCGGTTATAATTCAATCACCACCGATCAATATACGTTAATTATCAATATCAGATATGTATAAATAACAAATAATTACTGTTGCAGTAAATTAATATTATTATTAAAGTAGACCAATACTAACATATTAGGGGAATTTGAACCTATGAACTCTTGGTCGTGAGGCCTCAACTTCGCCAACTAATCTAGGCTTCATTGATTGCTTTTTAGGTTTATATTATTTTTTAAGGAAAAGTTGCAAGGTGAGACAGCTCAGTGATATATGGGGGTATTAGTTATAAGCTAGCTAGGTTTAATTTGTGAATACAAGCAGAAGCAATGTAGTTGATTTGGTCACGTTGGTTATTAATTGTTTAACAACATTGATAAAGGCAAGAGCCTAACTTCTTAGAGCTTTTCGGGAAAAAAAATGTTGGTTAAGGTCAAAAGTTGAGTTGAATTTTCTTACCATTACGATTTGATAGTGAAACAACTCATCAGAACTTTTGTTCTTAATGCCAGCGCTGCATCAAGTTATAATACATATCGAGACACGCCCATTTGATATTGATACTATGACTAAACAAATCATTAGGTGTTTGTTCTATGTCGTGATCTAGTTGATTATGATAAAGTTTCAAAATCTTGCACGTGGTTTAAGACTTGTACCAATTTCAGTATATATGGGATAGGTTTTAACCACAACTTTTCGATGCTTAGAGTAATTACTGTAATTTAGAATCACTTACTTGACATACGGGTTCGAGGGATATTTACAGTTTATGGCTACTAGAACCCATCGCATCAAAGTGATGTGTTTTTTTTATAGGCATGGATTACTTAAAGATCAAACAATCATATACAATGACGACATCATCGGGTCCGATCAAATCAATTTTATCCAACTCGGCCTTGAGCTAAATCTCGCTGACCTTAAAATGTACAGTCTTTTGTACTATATCACGAGGCACAATCTCGTAAATTTGTCGTATGTGATGTGAGACCCCTTTTCAATGTTAAATCTATTAGAGTGTGGAACCTACCTCTACTCTGCATTTCGGCCCCACAACCATGGATCTAACTAGACACAAAACCATACTAGTAAAAGATGCATATAAAGTAGAAAAAAATCTTGAAGCTGCATAAATTTTGTGTTTTACAAGTACTTTCTTTCTACTTTCGGCACATTTTCAAATTACATTTAAAATTTAAAATATTTTGTACGTATGTGTTTTTTCTTTTTACAGATACACGAACCAACTTACATACTCGTCAATCAATCCACTTCATTTCCTACTTCAATCACAAATAATCGACCCCGTCAAGTCTGAGTGACCATTAAAAGAAGATCTCGAATATCAACAAAATATTAAGATTCGAAACTTTAATTCTGCACCTAACCTATGCGCTCATTGACCACTCAATCAAACCTATTTATATATGTTCCAAGGTTAAATAATAATAATAATAATAATCATAGTCTCCCATCCATCCATACAAACCAAAACGTAAAAATAAGGTGGTAGTGATAATAATTAAAAGGCAAGAGGAAGAGGTGGGGGTACAAAGAAAGTACAAGCACAGTGTGGAGCGGTAGACACATCGGGTTAGGGGTCCCTCATGCAGATGTCGTCTGGTTCAGGGCGCGCGAGAACAGCGCGGGAGCTGTTTCCCAATCCACACACTACACGCACCACCTCAATTATTATCTATGTATATCATCATTATTTACTTACTACTATTTTTCCTCATTTATTATCATCATCTGCAATATATTTTGCCGGGTCATGTGTTTTTTTCTCCTTCCCTACCTATTTTCAGAATTCAGTTCTCTTTAATTTTTAATTCTGGAATTGTTTCTATTTGAAAATAAGTACAAATAAAAATGTAAGATACGAAAATACAGCAGAAGGCCAATGAGATCTTGTTCGATTTTTAATTTCACTTTTATAGTAGTTTATTGATTTTTTGTATCATTTCAATGTATTTGATTTGAATTATTTATGTATTAAACTAATTTTATAATTGATCTAATAATGTAATAAATTACATATAAATTAAAAAAATAAATGAGAAACATAAGCAAAAGGGCCCACCACCACAACCAGAGACACAAAATTACAAATCCACACACACTCACACACTGAAGACTTTTTCTTTTAGTTACTTTTGGCCCCTTTCTCCCATCCTTTCATACCTTCTCACTGTCCATCTGACCCCGACCTCCACTAATTCTCCTAATTTTCTATAGGTTTATAGGGTTTTCTTGTCTTAATCCTCTAGGGTTTCTCCATCAGTTTTTCATAAGTCGCAGCACTAGTCGAAATACAATTTTGTTCCTATGTCTCGTAATTTAATGGATCGAGATGGGAAAAATTTTAACTCACATTGGATTAAATTTGATTTGATTTGAATCAATTATATAACAAGTATAATATTACTTATTGTATAATTCATGTACATATCAGAGAAAGTGATTAATCATAAAATAAAAATATCATATTTGTTCTACAATTAATTTGGTTCGATCAAACCTGATTTGGATAAAAACTTTTCCTCAGATGGTAGCAATCCGTAATCTTGAGGCCGCCATCTTACTGGACTCCATTCGTGGGACAATAACTGTAATAATTAACTTTTAGGGTGTGTTTCTTTCTTTTGCATTGCGTGCTTAGAACAGCTTTTATAAACTAATCTCGTTGTTTCGAATTAAAATAATTAAATTAACTAATAGTTAATGTAATAAAGGAAGGGAAAACTCCGGCAAGGTTGGGAAGTAGGCATGTGGATGGTGGGGACGAAGAAGCAGGCAAAGGCATTGAGAGACAGGAAATAAGACTGTGTTTAATTAGGGCCCACCAAACTGACAATTAATACCATGGTCCAATCATATACACACATATATATATTATATAGTTGTAATAATATATTTAGTTACAAGTTACAACCACAATGGTGGTGGTGTAGACGGTGGTGGGCGTCTATCACTGGATGTGACGGCGGGCCACAGCCGCTTAGGGGCCGCGGGACCCGGCGGTGATTTTTTGCAACTCCCAAATGATTGTTGACAACAATGTAAGCTTATGCTCAACTACAACTACAATTCATATATACTCCCATATAGTAGTACCCACATATTTTTTGAAAATATACCCATGTTTTTAAATCAACTAATATTTTCAGTACCCAATATATTAATAATTTTAAATTAATTAATAAATTCAATGTTAAAAAAACAACATACTGTTATTAAAATTGAATTCGTAGGACTTGAACTTATAATCTCTTGATTGTGAGACATCAACCTTACCAATAAAAAATGATCTTCAGTAATAGTACCCACATACATATAGAGGAAAAACTATAATTTTAATTCTGTAAGTATTCAGACATATCAATTTTAATACAAATTCAATTAGGTATTTTGTCTTGTAATTTTTTTTTTAAAGGATAAAAGAAAATAATCGAAAAAGTGTACTTAATTAAGCTGGTCATGTGTTATTGACGTGCCGGTTATTTTAGAAAATTTCAATTATTTTTATCCTCAACGTATAAAATCTTTAAAATTACAAAAAAAAAAAAATTAAAATAAGTTGGTATGGAATTAAAATTGTCATCCATATTTAGGTCTAAAGTTGCGCTTTTCTCCACATATATATTGTAAGTCTTGATATTGATGAATTATGATGATGATCTCACATTGATTAATTATGGATTATTTGTTGCAGTTTCCTTACGCTATACAGAGGGCTGAGATAGGACGGAATCTAGATTTATTTATTTTATATTAATTATAATATGTATAGATAAAAATGGAAAAATAATTGGGAATGGGGTGGGGTGGGGTGGGGTGGGGTGGGGGTGGGGGGAAATGAAATTGATCTGGGGGATTACTTGATTGGGCGATTGAAATAAAGAGGAGGTTAAGTTTAGGAGCCACATACGTCAAATCTGGCAGTTTTGAGAGATAGAAAGGAATGTAATGTCATAAAATTATGTTCCTCTTTAACCTAACACTGCACTTAGATCAGAGATGTGCTGATTTTGGACTCAACTCAATCCAATTGAATATATGGTTTGTGTTTTTTTATTTGATAACTGTTTTGTACGATTGGTAAGATTTAGGCTTCATAATTAAAAAATTATAAGTTCACAAGTGTTCCACAAATGTGTCTATATGTCCACTTTTATAGTAGTCTGTTCATTCTTTATCTTATTTGAACATATTAATTGATTTGAATTGTGATTGAATTAATTTTTGAATTTAAGTATATTGAATGATGTAATGGATCGTACGTTATATATATATATATATAAATACAATAAAAGAATTTTGCGAAAGGACTAAAGAGAAATTTGGAGCAAAAGAATAGAAGTTTTTTGTTGTGGGCTTGGCACAAGAAAATTGTCCCACTAAGTTATAATAAATGGGCTGCGTGATTGCAACAGTAAGATGGAAATGGGCTTTCTTGATATGAGCACGGGTTGTACAAAATTCAAATTCATCAATGGTTAGGTACTTAGGTAATTTATTTAAAATTTAATTGAATATGAAATAAAAGGATGATGGATAGTTTTCTGATCATTCGTACTTGATTAGGTGATTAATTGGATTAATTAATTGAATCAACATGATATATAGATACTGACTGTTGCCATCTCATTTTTTTATATAGTGTGTATTTGAAACAAAATTGAGTCGATGTTGCTATCTTAATGATGTAGGTCTAAATCATTATTAAAATGTTGCTATCTAATAATGTACACCTGACGGGGCCTAACCTATCATCCAAATTGCATCTTAAAAATGTGTGTGATTAGGTGAGTGTTGGGTAATTCTTTTTTTTTTTTTATTATTATTATAATATTATAGAGTAAAGTTCGTGTTTCTGAATTCATTGAAACAGGAAAATTATTACAAGTAAGTTTTAAGATTAATTGTACTTTTTGTGGGTATAAAATCGCTACTTGCAACCTTTGATTCTTCACTTCACGAATGCGATCTTTGATTTTGGCAACTTTAGAGGTGAAGTTTGATACTTTGATCTCCGCTGATGTTGACTTGGGCCTTTAATAATATTAATTCAGAGTTTTTTAACTTATTCCCGAATTAAACGCTATAAACTTGGAGTAGTTGACTTGAAGTTTGGGTATTTCTTGGTGAATTAGATGCTTTGGTCTTCTGCCAAGATGATTTGTGTCTTGACAACGTTAATTCGCTGGTCTTTTGACTTATTCACGAATTAAAGGTTCTTAAACTTAGTTTTTAATCTGTTGAGTGATGAAATACCCCTATTTATAGTTGTAGGGTGGAAGAATTAACCATATTTACTTGATGACGCGTGATATGATTAGTGAAACACCTCTATTTATAGTTGTAGGGTGGAAGACTTAACCATATTTACTTGATAACGTGGCGCGATATGATTGGCCCTTTATGATTTATTTCCTTAATCACATCATGTAATATAAAATTACCAAATCATTGGTATATGCTTCTTTTATTGAAGAAAATATTTAAATTGCCTTTAATACTTTTAATTCCATACATGACAATATATGATTTTATCCATCACTCAATATTTTATTTTATAAAAATATAAAATTAATAGAAAAATATATTGTACATATCAATATAAAATTGACAAATTTGAATGCCTATAAATATATATAAATAATGCTAAAATTATACGATTTGGGACCTCACATCAAGTTTCAAGTTTTACTGGATTATGAGTATTTATTTCATTTTATAATTTCACTTATATGAATTATTATAATTTATTTATAATTATAATACTAAAAAAAAAAGAATACTTGAATATGAAACTTAAAAATTATAGAAACGAACACTGATACTCCTTAGAAGAAAAAAAAAAAAAAAAAGATTAAGCCTTTTAAAGTTAGATATACATATATTAGTTTCTCAAAACGGAATACAAGAGTTGACTAATCTTGCTCTGGAGACAACGTTCTTCAAATTCCGCCACCCTCAAATACAATTCGCCAACATAATCCTGAATCATAATATAATAATCCTGAATCTTTCAAAAACAAACAATTGAAAAAGTAAATGATTGATTAGTCTCGTTCAAGATCTTGACCGCTGCAAATTCCAGGTTTACCCCTAATATAAACACCATAAACCAATCCAAGAACTTCAACATGTTAGCTTCCTTGAATCTGGATTTTGTCTTAAAGTAATTGGAATAGGGACTGTTGTGTTGATTAATGTACTAATTCTAGAAAGCGAAGGAGTTTGAATGCATTGACTTGTATGCTTCTGCAGTCGCCCATGGCGCTCCCTTTTTCTTCAACTGACTTTCACCACAACCCGTTGCTCAGAATCCTGTACTTAACATATATACAGTGGGCGTAGAAGTAAAACCTTCTAGTTCATGTTAATGGGTTCAATGGAGATGGAGAATATGAGAGCAGAAACCGTTGGAGAAGAGAAAGTGGATCAAGAAAAGCAGATGGGTTTGGAGGAAAATAGCTCGAGCAATCAGAATATCAAGAATAAGGAAATAAGGAAGCAGAAGAAGAGGAGGTATCGTTTTATTCCGAGATTTGGGTGTATGAGATTAGACGACGGTGTTCCGGCGGCGGAGCAACCGGATGCAGCCGGGGGTTTCGACGTGGAAGCCGGTTGCAACGGGAGGAATCACCTGCCGACCCATCTGGTTGTTATGGTCAATGGAATTATTGGAAGGTTTGAGAATAGCAATGGATGCATATCTTCAGTTTCAATTCTTTCTTTTTTTGTCCCTACTGATCATGATAGTGTAGTCAATGATTATATGTTTCTGTGGTCGGTTATTGTTTGATTTACGTGTGTTTGCAGTGCTCAAAATTGGAGGTATGCTGCAAAGCAATTCGTGAAGGCGTACCCGAATGATGTGCTAGTACATTGTGAGCTCTATATTCTGTTTTGGGGTTTTGTTTGTGATCTTTGGATTTCATTGATTTGTCTTAGCTCTGTTTTTGTTCATCCATTGTGTTGGGCAATTTTAATTTATAACTTTCTCTGTCCACTTGCTGTTGTTGCATTCTTGAGCTTACCAGTATTAATATCTCTTACACGGTCGTCAATTTTGTACCCAAGTGATTGGTGGAAGTTGTTTCAAATATGTGGTGAAGTTGATGTTTGGGAAGTTAAGCTCGTAGTTCGATTGCAAAGGGTTGGTCCCTGAGGGTGGTACTCCATCTGTTTGGATTCTAAGTTTGATTATTCAAATGAAATCATATTTCGAATTAGTAGCAAAGCTATTGCCACAGAGAAAGTTAACGAGTGGCGTAAAGCTGATCTTATAAATGAAGGTTACTTCACTCTGTATTTGCATATGAATCATTGAAGTTGCACAGAAAAAGTAATGTTGTTGTTTAAAAAGCCCAGGTCATTGCATCCTAGGTAAATTAGTGTCCCGTTATATTGTGTCTTGTACAGGAAGTTGTAGCATTAGATTTATAGGAAGGGAGCAATTCGCCTTGTAAATTAGCAGTAGTATGAATTTTTTTTTACTGTACATTCATGTTTATTGGATGATTTTAATGAACAGAATATGTATATCTTTTGGAGTCATTCTCAATGTTCTTTACCTTGAACTTGAATGTGAGAATTTTTTCACTGAAAGTCAGAACACAGGACGGTTTTTGAGAATTTGGTCTTGCAATGAAAGAACCAGCATGTAAGATACCTGACAATGCCAAGTGGATGAATTTTGTACGACTTCGGAACGATTTCTTCCATGTGGATTCACATAGGAAATTTCAAGGGAACAAACTATGTTTAACATATCCGAAAAAATTTCCCTGCTCTTTAACCCAAATGAACTTCCAGAATAGGGAAGCCTAATGATGGACTCCTCAAACACTAAAACGAGGAACCCTCTATAGGTTGAATCTATCAGGTTACCTACTTAAGAGTCAGAAGGAGTGAATACATGAAATAATGAATTGCCATCAATGAAATAAGGAGTCAAAGGAAACACAAGCAATCTCATGAAAATAGTCAAAATTCTTAAACTTCCTCAGAATGTTCCCTGCTTATAAATACATGATCTGAATCAAGATAACAGTAAGGGCCCTTTATCTTACCAGGAAAAGTTCATCATGAAGAACAAACTAAAAATAAGGATCAGATTATCCAACATTTTCATCAAACAAAAGTTCCTCAGGTCTCATCCTCGGTTGAACTTGTCTATCCTCTTGAACTCTTGCCTTCATTCTTAATCAAAGTCGTGTTTTGTTGATTTATTCTTAATATCATATTGTATCTTAAAATCAGAACTCTATGAATTTCTACGTTTTCATTCTTCATGTGTAAATATTATTTATCTCTTACCTTTTTTAAATATTTATAAATCTTTGCAAGAGACAGACTCATAGTGGAATCAGGAGATGGATACGTTTAAAATAGTCAATTCAATTTTGAGAGCAATCAGAGAATTCCAGAAATATGTTGATCATATCTGTCTTTTATGTTGAAAGTTATATATTCTTTACTGAGGTGATCTCTCGACAGTGATATCAGATGGAATCAGTTACCAAGCCTTTAATATGTGACTCAAGCTGGATACAATGTAATGCTTTTATAGACTATCAAGTAGATGCCCTTTTGTATCTTCTAACTTCCTCGAGATGTTGAAACTTGTGAATTTTTACTGGTTGTCTTTACAAGAATCTGCATTCAGTAAAGTCAAAAGCTATGAATCTTAACCTGAATTATTCTCAATCAACATGCTATGTCCAGGCAGTGAGTCTAATTCTTCAATGTTGACATTTGATGGGGTTGATGTTATGGGGAAGAGATTAGCAGATGAGGTTTGTAATGCATTTACCTGCGAACTCTAACCTTTTGGCCAGTCATGCAAAAGAATGACTGTAGCTGCCACTTGAACCAAAGGCTTCTGTAGCTAGGTCTTAAAGGTTTGCTGCCTTATTCAACTTTCAGGTGATTTCTGTTGTCAATCGTCATCCAAATCTTCAGAAGATTTCTTTTGTAGGCCACTCACTTGGTGGCTTGATAGCAAGATATGCTATTGCAGAGCTTCATCGACGAGATTTAATGTCAAAACCTGGTGAAGAAAATGGTGAATATGGTGAGGATGAGTCTCACAAGTCATCTTTAGAAGAAAAACCAATGGGAAATATTGCTGGACTTGAACCTGTAAACTTCATTACCTGTGCAACACCACATCTTGGTTCCAGAGGGCATAAACAGGTATCTCAGTTTATTATATGTCATCCTCTCATTCTCTCAGAATGAACTTATTGCAGATATGTTGGAGAAAGTTTTCTAAATACCTGCAGAGTGGATATTTCTTCATGTTGTTGATGGTCTTTAAGTGCTTGCCTTAGGAAAATAACATAAAATCTATGCTTGTTCATTATTCTTTAAATTGTTTCCTCGGTATTATGCATCCAGTTGAATGGTCTAAAATACTCATCTCGTCTTTGTATGGTCTAATAAGAATGACAATTTGTCTTTATAAGGCACCGCATGTTCCTTAACTAATTCCATATTTTCTTAAAGAAAAAGGCCCTCACACACCCTGACATACAATTGATTATTTTAAACTTTTATTGACAGTGGCATCAGAATACATATACCCATCTATTTTCCTTTGCGACTAGATTTAATTCTCTCAGCTCCCATCATGTTACTTCTCTAGGTCTAGTGTGTTCAAGCATCATAGGTCTCCTTTTTAGTTATGATTCTCGAATGCTCACTTTGTCTATTGTTTTCACTTTCCCTTGTCTGAATTTGATGATCTCCAGCTTTTGTTTGCCCTTTCATTGGTATACTGTAGTATGCTTAATGATTTTTGAAAACTGATATCTGTATTTTTGTTGGTTATGTTTTAGTTTATTTGAAAATGAAATGTCTGGGTGTACTCCAGATAAGTACCATCATAAGTTACTCAGATGTTTTGAAAAAATGATCAGTAAGATTCTTGTGTCATAATAAGCTTATTCTCATGCAGGTTCCAGTGTTCTGTGGGTTTTACAGCATGGAGAAAGTAGCATCACGGGCTTCATGGTTACTTGGTAGAACAGGCAGACATCTGTTCTTGAGTGATTGTGATGAGGGGAAACCTCCTCTTCTGCTTAGGATGAGCAGTGACTCTGAAGACCTTAAGTTCATGTGAGTCATTATCATTTTCATTAGGTTCTCAGGCTTTCAACTATTGTAAAGTGAATCAATGAAGTTTATAAATCTTGCCTCCCATTGCAGATCTGCTTTGCAGTTGTTTAAGAGGCGTATTGCCTATTCAAATGCACAATATGACCGTATCCTGATTTTATTTTACAGTTTTTATCTCTTTGCCCCATTCTAATGTACAAAATGCATCTAAATGAAGTTTTGGTAGTTTAAGACTGATTTGTGTAAGCCACCAGAATTATGGCAGAAGAGTTGCAACTTAAGATGGTAAAAAGCATCAATTTTTCCAGATGCTAACAGGGCATTCTTGCAAATTAATTTTCTCCCCTTATATGATGACCTTGACACTTAACATAGATCTAGTTGGATGGAGTTCAGCATCATTGCGTCGCCGGAATGAACTCCCAAAGGTAAAACTTGCCACATATACTTGTAACTAATACACACCAAACATCTTACAGTGTATTTGTTTTTAGCGTAGGAGTCTTCTGAAAAATGCTAAATACCCGCACATTGTCAATGAGGAGAAATCATATACGGCGAATGCTCCACAAGAAGTTTCTTTGAAAGCCAAAGTTGCTAGACGCAGGACCTCTGAAATGGAAGGTGTGTTTTACATGAATGTCTCTTTTTGCATGGATATAATGTTATTCTTTTTTACCTGTTAGGATGTGTTTTTTAATATCCAACCAAGTTTTCTCGGATTAACTGATAAAGAGTTTGCTTTGCTTTGCAATTTATCACACACAACCAAGACCTTCTACTTCAGATGAAATTGTATCCTTATTTGTAGTTCCAACTATTACTTACAAAAGTCTTTGTTCATTCTGCCACCAAATATATAAAATCAATGCAATTTAGCAAAGAATATTGGTGCATGTGTTCATCCAAACCACCGTGCTACCTTGCTGTGAGACCAAGTGGAGCTTGGGCTAAAAAGTTCACTTTTCATGGCAAGCATACAAGTGAGAGAGAGATAGAGAGCGTAACATCCAATCTGATCAAATGTGGACATTGAACTTGGGGGTTATTTCAGATTGTAACTTTTAATTTGGCATTCAACTCAGTGTTTTGGTTTGATGGAAGTTGAGTAAGACCGGCAATATTAGGCACTGCCTCTTCATTCTTCAACATGTCAGTATCTCAAGTAGAGCAAATAAAATGTATTTGGCTCTACTGAAACACACCATCAGCTTCTATTGTTTCTTATCTTTTTTTTGTCTCAGCATTATATGTTATCTCACCAGAGTGTAAAGTTTTGAAGCTGCTTAAAACGTTAACATGTCTTACTTTCATGTGTTTTACAGCTCATAATCCTACTGTATTATGGGAAGGATGTTATTTACATTTACGACATAGAATGTTTAGATCCTATTCTGTTTACATTGTAGAGACAATGCTCAAAGGATTAACAAGACTGAGTTGGGAACGTGTTGATGTCAGCTTCAAAGGAAGTATGCAAAGACTTCTTGCACACAATACAATACAGGCATGTCTCTAACTGTGTCCTAAAACCAATAATATGCATACATGATGTTTCTTGGTCGATCAAATGATCACTAATATAATATCCACTTAGAACCATCGAATTTCATTGCACCGAATGCACTATTATACGTCGTCCAGAAATTTTTGAACTTTGCATTTTGGACAAAAAGGTTTCTGAGTCAGTTTGTTTAGTGTCTTCAACTTGAAAAGCAAAATTATCCTCTCATGGCACTTCATTTTCTTCATTTCAGCATCATCTCTTTACATGCTTTCTTATAGCTGCAGTTAACTTCTGAGACGGCAATAGTAATAACACGCCAAATCTCATTTTCTATGTTTAGGTTAAGACTTACTGTATCAATTCTGCTGGCGCTGATGTTATACAGCACATGATCGACAATTTTCAACAGTAGACAGATTTCCAGTTATACAAACATGGTTCATCACACGGCTAGGCAAGTTCGTAATGCTAGCAATTCTTTGATGGATTATTTGCAAATATCACAAGCTGGAATGCGAAAACATCTTTAGATCAGGCTACAAATTGAGGCCTGTACAGTACATACACCAAAGCTTGGAGTCTCGAAAGGACCTGTAAAATAGTTGTAGTGAATTTGAACTTCTACATGTAACCACCGTTACTTTAGCAGCAATTTTACTCATGTTGTTGCTGAGACAGAGTATAGATTTAACATTATGTCATTCCATTTTGGGATAATTACATCTATACTTTTGACTTATGATTTATTTATATAGATTATTTCTATCTTTTGAAATTGAATATGGTGCTCATATCAGATGGGAATTTGGTTTTGGTCCTACAAAATTGAAATTCATTTGTGTCTCAATCTATATTTCATACTTGGGATTGAGCAAACCCTAACCCTATCTCACGCAAACTTGTACTTATCTTAGGGTGGTCCACCCTCCTGTGCCTGCGGATCTGCCATACACATCAATATAAATATGAATACTCACGTCTTCTAAAATTTATCATCGTTATAAATATATTCTTATTATATTAAAAATTATACTTATCTCACTTGAGATAGACTCCGTCTTATTTTTAACTTTATTCAGTGGGATTTCGACAAATTTGAATGTTATAGTCCTAAATTATCTCGTAAAATTTTGATTGTAGTTAGACTATTTTATCAACCTATTTTCACGAAAATACAAAGGTGATCTATTGAGAAATCATGTAAAAATGGTAAAAAAATACTTTACAACTCAATATATATATATATATATATATAAACACATTGGCTATAAATGGTCATAAACTAAATACATTTTTATACCAATAACTTAGATCCTTTGACGTTTAAAAAAATATTACAATCCAAAAACAAATCTTTTACTGCAGTACATGAAACCAAATAAATATATAGAATCCGAAAAAGATACAACAATATAGACTACACAGTACACCGTAAATTACCCCCAAACTCCAAAGTGATGGGGATTGAGAAGTCACACTCACACACACCATTTATAATCAAACAAATTCTTACTTGGAATAATGTATACATATGTCAACGAGGGTTATAGTCCCAATATTTTAATTCACTGAATACAAGTACGTGTCTATATATATACATATATATATTTAAAGAATAAATTACAATAAATTCTTCTAAATTTTAATATAATTATTAATATCCCTTAATTTTAATGATCATCTAACAACTGACTCAATATGTTGGTCACCATTAGAGTTTCATCCATTCTTTTGTGATGAATTGATCAGAATGCCATTGTGGACTATGAATTATAATTTTATTTATTTTTTTATTTTTTTATTTAAGTGGGTAATTTTTTTAATATTTTTTGAAAAAATTTCATCCACCCATCCAATTTTTCTATAATTTATAATTTATTTAAAGAAAAAAAATACAAGAAACGCAAAGTTGACAATTCCAACCTCTATTAAAAAATTACATAATTTTATCAAACATTAGGGGTATTTATAATTCCTCAAATAACGATGAAGTTTTATAATTATGTAAAAGACCTCATGAAAGCTCATTGTAATTTACCTTAATTATAAATGATGATTATATACATTAATATTAGTAAATAATAAGTGTATGGATTTGATTAACACAATGATATTGTAATAAACCCACACTGAATGCGAACAAATACGCGTGTGTGTGTGTATATAATAGAACTCAAACCATTGAATACAAGTAGGTATATTTTGAGGAGAAAAGTAGTTGAGAATGGGGCAACAGTGAAGAGGCAGAGGCAGAGACGAGTGTAGCAGATGATGTATTTTTGCGTGGATTTGGAGGCAAGTGAGAGTGATGATGCACTTGAACAGAATCCACACTCCACCACACCACTACTGCTCAATGCTCATTCCCTCCCCACAATCTACATATTACCAACCCTAACCTAACCATACCTCTGAAATCTTTCTCGGGAATTCACGCAATTAAATACACCCAACAAACACTCTAATGAATGCTTAGGAAATATCAAAATACTTACACATATTCCAACATGTCTGTGTGTGTCTGTGACGGAGGAGAAAAGGAAAATGAATAAAACTTCAACTCCTCAAAATGCCAATCACAACACTAATTCTCAACACATTTTTTTACTACAATTTGATGTTATATTTAGCATATATACACATTGTGTGTATCAATTTTTTTTAAATATATAAAAAAAATTATAATTTTAGTTCGATAACTATACAATATGATAATTTTAGTTCTGATGGAATCAAATTTGACAATTACATTAAATACAAAATCTGTCGGAAATTGTAATTCAGCCAGAATTGTGGGCACATGCTAACTTCAAGTAAAATTTTAAACTTTGTAACGGATTTTGTCCTTAATATATCAATTTTTTAAAATTATAGAGTTTAACTGACAAATTAAATTTCGGTAGGACTAACATTACTACTTATGTAATTAATTTTTTCGAAAGATATGAAATATATTTTGTATTATATACATATATTATATGAAATAGAAAAGGTAGTAAGATGTTCAACAGCGGATATAGTTGAAGACAGAAGGAAGAATGCAATCCGTGGAAAAGGAAAGCCCATAGGGACCCAGCCCCAGCCCCAGCCCCAGCCCCAACCCCAAGTTGGTTTGACATATAGTTTTCAAGAGCGAGGAATTGTCCCTCGGAAAACCCTTTTTCTTGTTAGCATTTCTCACATTCCTGAGTTGCTGCAGCTGCAAAAACAGCCCCAAATGGGCTCATCAAACGAGGACAGGGAAAAAGGTGTTTCCCTTTTCTAGCCCTTTCTCAAGTTGTTTTCCCACTTCATCTTTTGCAGAATTCCCATTTGTCTTTTAAGTCCAATCATTGTTGTGATTGAATGAATCGCCTTTAATTATTTCTCTTTGACAAGTTTAAGAGTGTGTTTCTCAACTTGGATGTTTCCAGAGTTTGAACTTCCAGTACGTACTACTTCTGCATCATTTTGATTTCTCCTCAAGAATTCAATGGGCTGCCTGAAATTTCTCCCAACAAATAGACAGCTATGTATTTGTCTGCTGGCCTTTGCATTCTTCTGCTTGTCTGCCTCACCCTCTCTCCCATTCTTGGCTCAAGGTAAGTAAACATTCTTCTCAAATGTTCTTACAGTTCATGTTTGGATTGATGTACTTTAAATTCAAGTATTCTCTCTTTTGCATGTTTTTCTCAGGTAGACAACTCTCCAAACTCTCAGCTGCCACTCTGGTAAACATATTCTTCACATTTCTGTCACTCCTTCATACTCAAATTCTCCCTTTTGAAAACTGATGTTGTACTGCAGAAAACAAGAAATGAAGAGATTAAGGCAGTGAAAATTATGAGATCAATGATAGGATCAAAGCCTCCAAGATGTGAAGGGAGGTGCAAGTCTTGTGGGCAGTGTAGGGCAGTTCAGGTCCCCATTGTGCCCACCAAGAAATCCCTTATCAAAGCAGCCCATTTCCATGCAAACATTGCATATTCAAGAGGAGATGACATTTCAAACTACATGCCCATGTGTTGGAAGTGTAAATGTGGGGATTTCTTCTTCAATCCTTGGTGAAAAAAAAAAAAAAAAACTCTAATTTTTAGAGGGTTTTTTGTGGTTTAGTTTGCTTCAATTGTTAATATGATGATCTTGGAAAAATCCTTAATTTAGTTATAGCTTTTACTACAGTACAGAGGTAAGGTTTATGTTTTAATTTGTAGTTTGGTTAAGTTTCATGATGTTCTTCTGGGCATTCTTGAAATGTTCAAGTTCATTAGCATTTCGCACTACTTACAATTATTCGGCTGTATAATTATGTAGATTTATGTAGTACTCAATTGAACTCCATGTAAGTCATGACTAAAATTTCATTTCTAAGACATGTTTCCAGACATTACAGAAAAATTTGTGAATTTAAAGAAACATACAAAACAATCATAATAATAAAATATAAAATTATTATCTATACTATTAATTAAGTGAGGGGGTTTAGAAAGATTAAGATGTACAACATACCTTTGTTGGTCTCACTTTAATAATATATTCCTAGGCATCTATTGATTTTTATTTTTTTTCAAATATTTGTACATAATTTCATTTCTTGATTCTATTATAAAAAAAAAAGGCACAAACACATTATTACAATCAAATGCATAGAAATTGCTTTGTTTTTACATTGTACAGATATCGAGTGTAAGAGTAATGTACCTAATTATTCATCAGAGAAATTCAGGCAGTGAGGGACTATTTTGTTTTGCTTCTCAACGGTTGCATCGTTTTTGAGTGGGGGTAGATGTTAGTATCAAAAGATAGGAATGCGACAAGTGAGACAGCCGTGGGGTTGGTCAGCAGCAGCTTTGATTATTTCCGACCATGTCTTGTCCGAATTATCAAAATCAAAAAAGGATTGTCAGTCCCACACGACTACACCAAACATTAATCAATTCCAATCTTTTTATTTTATTTTATGGTAAATTATAATATTTTTTTTGAAATTTATTATAATTTTAAGTATTTTTTTATTATTTAAAAAATTATAGATATATATATATTTTTTAAAGCTAACGATCTTTTAACAAATACTCTTTCATGTCAGTTCAACCCATTGTAAAGGAGTATTTGTTAGACGTATATTAATACCGATGGTGTATTTGTAATTTTTCAAACGATAAGAATGTGTTTGTAAGTATGACAAACCTCATAAGAATCCGTTATAATTTACCCTTTATTTTATATTTTGAAATATATTTAAATAAATTAAATATAAGATCTATACATATAACGTGTAATAAAATACAAATATAAGTATCAATGTAAAATAAATAAATAAATCAATAACTATCTTTACAGTACGCTACAATTACAATTGAAGTATCTCAACGCCAACACATTGATGGGATTCAAGCCAACAACCATTATGAGCTTGTGGATATAGGACATCACTTTACTAACTAAGGTATGCCTCTTTGATGACTGATTATAATTTTAAAGAGTTAAAATGGGACGTATGAAATAATATCTTGACGTAATAATTAATGATAAAATTTTATAATTCCAGTGAGTTGGGTCATATATTCGATTCTCATCAGACACATAAGTGCTACGAGTTTGTTATTTGTCTATTTAAAAAAAAATAAAATTATATTTGAAGTATTTAAAATCGACTACTAAAAATATTTCATGTAAAGCGTGAGTAGACAAATGAAGATTATGTTAGTGGATCAGACACCTAAATAAGATTTTTATTGAAAATACAGTTAGCCATAAGAATTAAACACTTAAATGAATATATACATTATTATAGAAATCTGCCACAATTTTTCCAGTTTTATTTATCTGATTTATTTTATTTTGTTTTAGTAATGATATTGGCCCAATAACAAAAGGTAGCCCAAAAAGATAGTCCTGAGTCTGCTCAAGGGCCCAATATAAAAATACGTTTGAGTCTGCATTCATAAACACTATTTTCAAGATTTAAAATTTATTTTAAAGATCTATCAATAAATTTGTGGTCATGAGTTTGAGTCCATCAAACACGCAAGTATTTTCTCTTTTAATATGAATTTATTATCAAATTAATATATTATTTAATTTATTAATATTAATGTAATTGTATAATCATCGTCTACATTAAAAAATATATATATTTGGGGAGTCTCAAAGTTAACTATTTTGGTGTGATTTACTGTTATTTCAAATTTAAATTGAGTATCATTTTAAGAAAATTGAAATTGTTAATTTTGTTCTATTAAATATAATTTATCACTTTATTTATTACATTTAAATTAAAAGAATAATTAGTACATCAAAAGTTGCAAACGTATAATTAATAAACGAGAAATTAACTAGCTTGAGTTAGACATAGATACATTTATGGAACTAATCAAAATACTACAAAAGTAAGAGGATTTCTTTCCTTTAATAGTTCAAAAAACAGAAAATCAGGTAAATCAATATCTTTTTTAAAAAATAAAATTTTAGTAGACTACTACATCATCAATTACATTTAAACTCAGATACCCATATCAGTGAGATTCGAACTCACAATTTTTTTGATATATTCAATAATGAAACTTAACTCAGATGATGTATGGCTAAATTTATTTAGAATATTTTATAAATTCACACATAATGTAAGATGTTTTTTAAGATTATCAGAGACAGGGCCTTGTTTTAAAATAAATTCTTAAAATATTTGAATAAATTAAGATTGTAAAACTAGTGAGATGTTAATAATGAGAATTGTGGCATTAAAGTGCATCCACTTTTGCTCTCTCTTTCTTCTTTTATGTTGCAATCTTGCCTTATAATTCATGAAGCATTTTTGTATTTAGAGCCCATCATTTTCCTGAAACGTATCCACATTAACCAAACTCCAAATCCTGCTGTACGAACTTTCTACTTTTACCTTAAATTTTTAGGATAAATTGTAATAATTTTTTTTAAAATTTAACATAATTATGAATATTCTCTCGTCGAAAAAAATTACCGATTGTGTTTTAATAGTTGATGAAATTAAGTAATTATTGTATAGAGACCTGAAACTGTAAATTCTTCCCTTGCTGCATTTTTCTTTTAAAAAAAAAAAACAAACAAGGTAGATGGAAATATTTGAAAAACTGTGAAAAAAAATTGTCCACTTTGTACATAAATTTCTTTTAATTTTTTTAAATAACAAAATTGTGATTTATAGTATACAAGAGTATTTTGGTCATTTCATTATAAAAATTGATGAAAACTCAATGAATTGAGCTATTTGTTGGAGACCGAGGGTATTAGTTTTTTTTTTTTTTTAACAACAAAGAATATCTGTAATTATGTCAAATATTAGGGAAGCTGGTTGTAAGTTTTTACCCAAAATTTTATACATCATCTATTAAGTATGTTATTAACGTGAACATACAATAAATACACAAAAAAACAAAAACATAAAACTGAAATAAATGAGTCAAAATGATTACTTGGGGTGAAGGAAAATAGGCAGTTGGAACTGGAAAAGAGGCCCAATAGAGAAAGACCATCTGCCAAGATAGAGTTAATGCATTCTTGCTTCTCCAGTACCACACCCCCATACTCCCCCTTCCCACCCTACCCCCAAAGTGCAGTGTGTGTACTGTGTACTTATGCAAACCATTTTCTTGAGCTTCTATTCCAGCAGTCCTGATTAAAGAAGTGCCACCATACACCAAATATGAACTGCAACACCAACTTCATTCTGCTCCACTAGCTAAGTTTCTTTCCAATCTTCTTATGTCCACTCATTTTCACCTCCTTTATCTTCTGCATAAACTACTCTTTTTCACTACTCATTCTCATTCTCTGTTACCTTTTCAATCTTGTTAGCAGTATATGTTTCTAGCTCTTTATTTTTTTTTTTTTTGTGTGTGTGTGTGAATTTATGTGTATCTATGTGTGTATGTATATATAATCGCATGCTATGTGCATGAGAACTGAGTTTTCTCATGTTTGCCGATCAATCAATGTGAGGAAGTTTCTGATAGTACTATATTTTCATTGTGTTTTTCCAACCAGATTGGACTAACTAGAGTATAGATGGAGGGGAGTGGTCTGAAAGTGAAGATGCTGAAGAGATCAGGCAGTAGGAATCAAAGGTCAAAAAGCTTGAAAGTAAAGCATGCTCTTTGGATATTTGTGCTCCTTGCCATTTGCATATGGTTTCTTTACCAATCACATGACAAGAATGGTGGTGCTTTGGAGAGGAGACCTGCACAAGTGTCTGGGAATGATGAGTATCAATTATTGAAGAAGGGGAGGAAGGAGCTGAGACGAGGAGCGGATGAAGTTGCCGCAGAGGGTCAAAAGGATGGGGAAGAAGAAGTGGGAGTAGAGGATGGAGAAAGTAGAGAGAGAGAGGCCGGTGAAGAAGAAAGCGTCGATCGGGATGAAGAGATGGATGCAGGGGATAAAGAAAAGAGTGAAGAAACAGAGCATGATCAGTTGCTGGAGTTGATTGATGAAGATGACAAGGATAGGTAAAGATTGTTAAAGGTTAGGGTGTTCTTGATATGATTAATGATAATGGAGTGATCGGTGGTGGTGTTAATCTTTTGAGTTAACTGTAAATTCTAAAGGTGTTTGGCTGAGCTTGTAAAGCCTTTTAATAATATTTTATATAATGTTCTCAAGTGTTACATAATTTTTTTTAGAAAATTACCTTATAAAATCCAAAAGTAAGATGTTGGGAGCCAATGTAAGAAATTCCCTACTTATTTCAAATTCTCAACAAGTTGGTTCAGTTTTGTTTAAATTAATTGCAAATTTGCCATTAGAACATATTATAAACTACCCGATCTTATTTCACCCAAAGACCTCAAAAACATTATGAACTTATAAGATATTATAAATACAAACACCCTAGTCTTCCTTGATTCTTTTCCTGGTCATTATGAGACTCATCCTCAATATCTGTGAAATCTAAATGTCTGCTCAATTCTTGTCTAAGATTTCAAGTTCACTATTCATGTTTACACCTACCACTTATTTATCTTTGGAAGCATTACCATTTTTGAAGAAGGTTTATTGGGAAAACTTCAATTATACCCAAAGATAAAATAAGTAGTAGGTATAAACACTTATCATTCTCTTTCTGCAATCCTTTTACTAAATGAAATGATTTCTGTTGTCTGTCTAGTTATGGAAAAGACTGAACTGATGAACCATAATTACTTGTGTAATAAATCTTTGCTGGTAGATGTTAGCGTCTAACATCAACTCATAGCCCTGACATTGTAATCTTTTCAGGTAAAATAAACTCATCTCTACCAGCATCTGTGTCTAATGAATGTCGAGATTGAGCTATAACTTGTGTCCATAGGGCGAAGCAGTCACCACAAACCCAAGGAAATGCCATTGATATCTACAAGCCAAGAACACTATTTATACTTAGAACAGAACAAACTCCATACTTTGATCTTGTTTGAGAAAAGCTATATAGAAGATGAAAATCAATAGCATCCATTAGCAATCTAAACCCTGTCTGCAAATTCACATCATCCATCACATGAACACATAACACATTGATCAATGATCAGAACAGTGATATCATCTTCAAGAGTCTGAAAAATTATATGCATGCGTCGCAGTTGTAGTAAACTTGAAGCCGATATAGTTAGATTCTAATGAAGCCCATGAAGAATGTTTACCAAGTGCCCAAGTTATACACACCTTGACTCGTGCAAGGTTAAGATCAAGTATAACTGAAGATAATGTCCAAGTACACTTCCGCTTGATGCCACTTTCACACATGTTTGCTCTTCGTTGGCTGATGTGAATTCCACTGCAACAACATCCATATAATGGATGTGCCTGGAAATATACAATTTTTAAGTTTAAATTTAGCCAAGCTAATAATGTATCCTGACCATAACAATACGTAGTTTGAAACAGAAAAGAGAAAATTCAAATTGACAATGAAAATATTGTGCGTAACATAAGAATCCAGAAGGACAATTGAACTTGGAGCAACTAATGCATCTGAATTAGACCAGAAAAGAAAACGATGCAGAAACATAGACTGTTGTATGGGAACTCGTGGATGGTTATTTACACTGCAACATGCAAAACAGACTTGATTTGGTGTTTAGGAGGAGTGTTTGAGTGTGTGCATGGTTACGCATGACTTTGCACATAGGTGCTGGCATTCCCTCTGAAAACATGTGACTAAAAATATTGTTAGACATGATGCTACTGGAACCTCAAGAAATGATGACATTTGTTAATCTTTGGCTGAAAGCGGCAATTTCAGATGCAGAGAAGATAGTGTAGTCTAAATAGCAATGAAATGGAATTCAAGATAAACACTTATGTATCTGCAGCAACATTACCAGCAAAAATGCCAACGGTTGTCAGATTCCCAATAGCCATGGTATGATAAATCAGATACTCAGTCAAGAAGTGACCAAAAGCATAGATGAAGGATAGGAAAGTGGCCAAATATAAAGGTTTGTTGTCAAGGTTGAATGCGCAAAGAAAGCAAAGAGTGCAAGTCAACAGCGTCCAAACTCCAAATGTCCGTCCATGAACTTCAGTCACTACAACATGAAAAGTACAACTATGAAAATCCTCATCAAGGAATAGGAGGCAAATTTTGGGAAATTGAATATGGAAATGTTATATATAAATGCAAAAGGACGCAGGGAACACTGTGATGCTTCATAAACTAGTGCACATATTTGTAAGAGGCTTATACCAAATTCCCAGTTAGAAAAAATTTCCAGCTACATCACATTTATATTTATAGTTTGGCATGACTTGAAATTTTGTCAAAATGGGAATTTGTATAAGCCTCTAACAAATAGGTACATCTAGTTTATGAAGCACAGCCAGCCTAAGATTCGCACGGTATACTGAAGATAAGTAAAGAAACACTTCATTGGTATGATCTTGAAGCATATAAAACCATAAGGGGGTAAAAATTAGAAGAATTATCCCAAATGTCTAACATGGGCATAACATGGTAAATACCTCAATGCCCACCTTTGCTAATTCAGGCATATGAAACCATTTCGAAGAAATGTTTTCCCAGGGAATCTCCTCCCCTACATCCACTCTATAACTAAGATTTCAATGAAGTTTCATTGGCCAATTTCTTTCTGTCCATCCATACAAGGATTCTGAAAATGAATTTTCACATTCTAACTACCGAATTTAGACACTGTCTTTATTTGGTTTATACTTTAACTAGCTCGACATCCAATTACAGAAACCTCACCCAGACAACAACAAAATCTTTTAGCGAGAAATAAAATTTTCAAGTTTAAAACCATAAAAAGATTATACTGAAAATTCCATTAACTCCAGTAAGGAACCAGTAAACAAATAAAAAGCAAAGATTGGTTCAGCAAAGCTGTAGTGCAGAGGTACTATAAGTAAAGCGTCAACGACACATTGCTAAGCATTATACTCTCGTAGGCCATACTTCATTAAAAGAATCCATCCTCTAAGTTCACAAGGCAACCACTCTAATTTTCAAATCAAATCTTGAATAAGAAAACCCATATTTCCAAATGAGTATCAGGCAATTTGCCAGAAGCAATCAAAAACTAGCCGACCATCAAACTCAACTTGGTGATTTTGTAACTTATTTCTTGACAACAAAATCCAATTGCTTATGTCTGCAGCAAGGATCTGCTAACTCGAGCTCTACACATTAAATTACCTACGAATCCTACTTTCTATTCCTTAAACACCGCACCACTTTCTTTGCAGCAGTGAACGAAATATTCACAACAAAATGCGAACTTTAGGGGATTTCCGTCTTGATTTGGATCCAATCAAACACTAAAACACAAATCCCGAAAAATGGATACTCTCATTCAACCAATGCTGAAATGGGTTCGCTTCCACAAGTTTAATAAACATGCAATGGATCGAGCCCACATCAAATACACAATAGATTAATAAATGGAACTGGTTGAATGAATAAACGAGCAAAAATATATACTTGTGGTTTGCGAGAAAACGGCGAGGCGAAGAGCCCAAATGTCGAAGAATCCGAACCAAACGGATGCCAATCGAAGCGTACCCACAAGCATCAGCCACCATCCTAGTAGCTTCATCTTCGCTGCAGCTGCTCCACTCTCTCTCTCTCGGTTTCTTCAGCTCTCTGTTTATTCGTTTTACATCTCTTAGGCTTTTTTTGTTTCTCGTCACTTAAAAAAGAAAAAAGAAAGGCATTTCGAATATTTATTTTATTATTTTCCAAAACATATATTAAATGTATTTTGATTTATTACAACAAAATACAAATAAATTATATTTTTAAAAATATTCAAAATCACACACATATTTGATGTTTAATTTACATTTCATTTTAGTTTCTCGAGTTGCAAATAGATATTATAATCTCTCATTTCTCACATTTCTTCTGCCATGGTTAAATATTAAATAAAAAAATTAAAATTAATTATTATTTCTAAATATTTATTTTAATTGAGTAAATTAAAATATTAGAAAGAAATTAGAAGAGGAAGTTATGAGAATTAAAGAGTTAAATAAATGAATGTCAAGAAAAGTGAAAAAATTGGAAGTTATGAAAAGAGAAAGTAAACATTTGATGAAATAATATAAAAAATAATAGACAAATTTTAAGGATTCCAAAACACCCCTTCTCAACAATAATAGAGTAGTAATACGTATGATGCATCCAAGTTAAATTACATTATAACATGAGGAGGTGTAGATTTAATTTTATGAAAAATAGTGGATGTTTGTATATATTGATATAACCTCAAAAGTCCCAAAGTAATTTATCCTATATATTATTATATTAGTTGTTCTTCCCATATTTTTAAGGGTTAATTACACTTGGACCCCTCCTGAAAAAGAAAAATTACACTTTCTCTCCAAATAACTTTTAAAATTACATTTGCATTCCTTTTGAAAAATTTTCATTTACACCCGACTCATTTTTGTTAGGGTACAGAAAATATCGACATCACAAAAAAATTATATAAATTTTTAATTTTACTCATCAAAATATTCTTTTACTTATAAGCGGATAAATGTGATATATATCGAGTGAGGCTAACTTTGTTACATTTTTTCCTTGTAAATACAAAATTATTATATAAAATATTAAAAGTAAAATGAAAAATTTATGTAATTTTTTTTTCTAAAATCAGCATTTTTGTACAAACCTTAAAGACAGAAAGTTAGGTGTAAATGATAAAATTTGGAGGAAATGTAAGTGTAATTTTTCATTTTAAGAGGGGGTATAATAGTAATTAGCTCTATTTTCAATTGCGAAAGGAAAGAAAAATGTTTGAGTATTGCATCAAATACCTGGAGAGTGAAATCACCACACGATAATACATTACAACCCTGAGTTGAAGTTCCTTAATGAATGGATTAAATAAATAAAGAAATACTACAAACTGAACCACAAAAGCTCACCCCATTTGTCTCCACGTCATAAATATATATATATATATATATGTGCGTGTGTGTGTTTGTAAGACGCAGGCTACTGACTACAGCTAATTGAACCCCATTCCCACCTACAACTACGACCATTTCTTTGTTTAAAGTTTAAACCCATTACAATTACAGCTATCTCCCATAATTACCACACCACTCCACTAATCGATTATTAAATTATTACATCAACTCTTGATTCTCAACCCTACGTGCACCCACGCCTCGGCTCCACCCATCCCATCTCTTTTTATATCAACACGCCCACCACCTTATCAACTTTGTTTCCTTTAATAATCATACCGAAATGAAAATCCCATCAAATAAAATAAAAGCTGATAAGTATGTAAGGGAAAAACAAGAGTGTAACAAAGCAATTCTTACACAACAGAGTATGAAGCTGGTTTATACAAAAATCATCAACATCTTCAAATCAAAATTGAAGAAAATAAACATATCTCACTTTTTGATTCTTGACAACAACAATGGCAAAAACTCACAATCCACACACCAATAGGGTACAAAAACACCCTCCTCCTCCTCTGTACATTAAATCCTATTTTTAGTTAGTAACTAAAGCTACGAAAATCAGTCCAGTCATGACAGAATTCAAAACCCATCACCACTGCCCAATTCTTGATTTTTCACCACTCACATAAATCACTAAAATTCAGAAAAGAAAGAAAAGGGTAACAAAGAGGTTAATTAATTTTCACAGAGGTGGGAAAATTGATCAGAAGAGTAAATCCTGAGGAGGGCAGAGTTCCTTGCGGAGCTTATGAGAGAAAAGCCTGCAAGCGTCTATGCTCAGGTCCAGAGCCGCCGACAATGCCACGAATGCCGCTGCGTCCTCCGTGCAACTTACGTGCTGTACGCTCACTTCCACCTGAGGGGCCGCCGTTTTCCCCCTCCCGCTGCGTCCCTCGCCTTCCACGCTAGCCGACATTACAAATCCTCTATACATGCAGTACGGCCACAGGCCGTACCCGAAATCGCCACTGCTCCGGGGGCTGCAGCCCGGGGATGCGGCGGCGCTTTTTGGCGTACCTGTCGGTGTACCATTGCCGTTGCCGTTCAAGTCTATAACGAATTTCCCTCCCTTGCTGCAGCTAAGTGTTGACTCGGCTAAGACAATGCCTGCGGCGGCAGCAGAGTCTGGAATTAGTTCGAAACGGTAGCCCAGACCGTCGCCGGCGCCACGCTCACGCCAAGCCTCGAGGCGGCCCCAGGGCTTCCACGTGCCGTCTCCAGGCCGGAGAATGAGCCAGCAACCGGGGTTGGACCGGCTCACTCTGTCCGAACCGGGCGAGGCTACGAATGGCGTCACCATCGAGGCGGCCGCAACTGGCGAACCGGAGAGATCGTGGATGGTGATGGACCATCCCTTTCTTTCTTTTCCGGGCCTTTCTCTTTCACTCCCGAACGAAGTTAACCAACCTCTTGCACCACTACTGTGTTCCGGTGGTAAAGACCTGTCGATAAATCACAAAGAGAACCCCATTACGAATTTGTAAACTTCACTCTAAGTATGATTTCTTTCTATATTGTCTTTAAAATCATTCAAGCAAAACAAAGAATGGGCTTTACTCAAATATCAAGTTCATATGCGGTATTCAAATAGTAATGTGGAAGTGTGAATCCGAAGATTTTTTATAACCAAATTTAATATAAAACACCATTTTCCTTAACGTTTTTAATATTCAAACAATTCAAAGTGTAAAGCGTCTCGAATTCTAATTAATTTGACAAATCTTCTTTTCCGTATAATTACAGTAATAGCAATTCTTGTTTTCTATTTCTTTTACTTATCTTTTCTGCGTTTTACTTTACCTGGAGCGTTGATTGCGGTCGCCTGTACGAAAACTGAACTTGCAGGTGAAAACCGGCTGGCGAATAGACCCCCGGATTTGGAAAACCTGAGGGCTGCATTCGGGCTCTCCGTCGAACTCGAATACGAATCTCGGCTCCGGCTCCGCCTTCACATTCAGGTGAAACTGCGCCATGCCTTTCGCTTCTTTCCCCACATTAATCCACCCACTGTGGAAAACTATAGCCCTGGACTCCGCTGCCGCCAGATCCAACGGCACAGAAATTTTCCCCAGCAGACGCCCGGAGCTCAGGCCGCACGTGGCCCCGCGCCGACCGGAGTAAACCGATATTTTGAGTTGCGGCCTCTTTGAGGTGGAGAAAAGGGAGGATTTCCCAGTAAGCCTGTCGACATCGGGTTTACTTAGGTGGAAGCTCGCGGCGAGGGTCTGAGAGTTTCCGTCGGGGAATTGGGTGGTCTCTGGCGGAATGTACGGCACTACAGCGTTCTGGAGGAGGAAGTTATTCAGCTTAATTGTGCAGAAACAAGGCGACGATGAAGGGTGCACGGCGGAGCGAGCTGGCTTGGCGGCCACCGAAGTTTTTATGGCCAGATTCCCTACGGTTAACCTCACGAAAGGACAAGGATCCATTAGGGTTTTCTCGAACAAAACCCCACTATATATATATGTAACTATCTATTCTTTGGTGCTCTGCTCGGGTTTAACTAGCGGAGGCGGCGTAAGGTAAAGGAGGAAGGAGCTAATGTGCGCGGGCGGATTGGAGGAGAGGGTGTGAGGATAACAGCGGTAGAGGAAGAAGAGTCGTCCATAGGGATGCGCACTGCGCCCCACCACTCCTCACTTAACGACACTAGTCTGTTGTTGCTTCTCTCTTCATCGTTATTGTAAGCTCAAATGAAATCCAAATATTTATTCAGAAAAAAGGCCTTTTTATTAAATTTTAATAAAAATTAATTTATATAAACTTAAATAATTTATCATTAAAAATTCGAAATCTCTAATTTCAAATCCATCAATTCAAAAATATCGAACCAAAAAGCTCAAAAGATCGAGTTTTAATATTTTAATTCTAATAACATATATTAAAATTTACATATAAAATAATAAAAAAGTAATTAAGAAAAAATGAAAGCAAATATGAAAAAAAAATATATTTATTTCTGTTTAATATTAAATTTTATTTTAATAAATGTGTGGGTGGGGGTAGAGGGCTGGTTGGTTTTGGTTATGGTTTCGGATTTTGTGGGCATTTAGTTTGCTAACCTAAGCATGGATTACAGCTGTCGACAGCCTGTCCTCAATTGTGTGCCAGTCGGACGGAAGTTGACGGCAACTCTACCTATTCTCTTCTTAATTACCCATATGCCCCTCTTATTTATCCACCTTCACAATCAATTCTTTTCCATATTCATTATATCACTACATAACTTGCATTTAAAATTGATTTCGTACATTCATAATTAAATAACCAATACGTTTGAATAAAATAAAAAAGTACTATAAAATTAATATATATTTACTTTCATAGAATTTGAACACGTAACTTTTTTATTACGAGCTCTCAAATTTTATGAATCAAACAATGCCTCGTTGGCCTCATTTATAGTGAATTCTGAATTTATAAATAGTAAGTAACTGATTTTTGAATTAAAAGAATAATACAAATTTAAAAAAAACATAATTTGTGTTTTGCTATATACGAATGAAAACTTAGTAAATACATTTTTTTTATTAAAAAGTGTAATTAATTTTCTCATATTTAAGAAATTCGTTACGATATTATTTTTAACATTTTACATAATAAATTCTATTTTCAAGTATTTTAAAATTACGAAAGGCGTTTAACGTCTTTAACAAGTCTAATTTGTTGAGTCCAAATTAGGGTTTGGTCGGTTCAGAAATTTAGCAAAATGACTGTGAACTCGATGAATTGTCATCCCTATTTAAAATTGGATGATATCGACAAAAATAACCTTATCCCACTGAGTTTGTCCAGTATATAGAAAAGGATGTACTAATATCAATGGCAACAAATTGAAAGGGGGTTATTTAGGTTTTTCAATGTGCTGGGTATTGTTCTATCCGAATTTAGACTCAACAAATATCCATAGCAATTTTTTTATAATCTACCCATACACTATTCTATAATATACTCATATGATCTTATCTAAAAGAATTATGTAGAGTTTGGATTTTACGCATTTGAGGCCCACTTAATTTTATTTCTTTCACGATATATTTAAGTTTACATTCAAAACAAACAATTATGTTACTGAATTAATTTATTAGTGGATTTTCATAACCCGCCGGTCGATCAAATAAAATAAATTACTTAAATTCCAATGATTACCGTTGAAATTTAAAAAATGAACTTGATTTTGTCCAAATGATAGACCAATATTTATTTTAACTAAGAATCTTAAACTTGTTCAAATAATGAACCGATAATATTAATTAATTATGAAATCAAAACAAGTTCAAAATAAGAATGAAGACATAAGAGTTGGTAAAAATAAATGAAATTAAGTATAATATATCTAACTTTCATTTAAATCTCTCGGGTATCATTTGAATTTGCATTTGCATTCAACTCTGATTTGATGAAGTTTTAATAATTTGACTTAAATAAATTTTATTTATTCTGTATATTACTCAAATTTAACTAAATTATATTTCATCCGTATTTTTTATTTATTACATATCAATTAAATTTTGCTTAATTTGATCATAAATTAATTTTGAGTGACTACGAAATCAATATGTTAGGATATTAACCCATTACCCATAGCCATGTGTATTTTAGGATATTAAATCCTACCCATATCCACTTGTTTAATTTTATGAGTTTACGATAGGGTAGGGTCTCTTACGCATAGAGTATGTGTATGAATATGAAAATTATTTTTTAAATATAAATAGAATAATACTCTATCCATTGACAAGCTTGGATCATCACACTTGCTTTTCCCAAAATTGGTTCAATAAAACCATTCTACAGTGTAAAAACTGCAAAGAACTACAAAAATCAGAGCTTATTATTGGAAAACTTTGGAAATAAATTTTGGTTCATCACATTCTACTTTACTATACTTAATTAGATAAATATTTGGATATCTTGCACGTATTGTCATCAGAATTCAGATAAATTAGGGTGTTTGCCTCTGTTTTATGTTTCTTAAAACATCTTATAACATGAAAATGATTATATTTCCACCTTCTGATCTATGGTCTATTTATATAAATCATTCGTGTATTTTGAAATATTACACACACATCCACCTAAAACATCAATCACATTTACACAAGTTGTCCTTACATTTTTGAAAAAATTACACATAACATTTACATCTGATTTTAATAACACAGGCTATCCTTGCATTTTAAACGCCTACATCCTTACACAAACTTTTAAGTTGCCCTGAGTGATTTCTGTAATATGCAAACACATGAATGGTCTTTGTAATAGACCATAGATCAACGAGTGTAAATATAACCATCCCTATAAGATTTTTTAACTATTTTTTGTTTGTTCGTTCCTCAAATTTATAAGATCTCAAAATAAGATGTTTACGATTTTACAAGCTCTTTACAAAAAGTAAGCTCAACCATTTTTTTTTTTACCCTATCTTTTAAGCTATCCATTTTAACATCCACTAGACACAATCACCGTTACAAATTTTTATTCAGTACTTTACTTTTACTTTTCATATAATTGATGTAATTTTCCTCTAAAAAATGTACATGTTTATACGGTTTTAAATTCTGTCATTTTAATGCCTTTTTTTTTTCTTAATCATTGTTACAATGTGAAGACTAAAAACCTTATTATTATCAAATATTATAATATCTTATAAATTATGACATTTCATTTATTAAAACAGTTTAAGTGTTTATTTTTAATAAAATTCTACATTTTTAAAATTTTAAACATCTACAAAATACCGAATGTTTCAAACAAAGATTAGCCAAAACACCCTCTAAAATCTAAATAAATAATATTTATCAAAGAGATTATTTTCCATATGGTGGAATTATTTTATTCCCAGGTTCAGTTCAGTACGATGGATGACTTCATTCATAAGGAAAAAAGCTTCGTAGAAATCCAATAGTTTCCACTTATTGCTTGCTATTAACTCAATCTAAATTTAAGCTAGGATTAAACTAATTAAAAACGAAATAATTTCAAAAGTATTAAAGTAAAAATCTCTCACCGTAATAATTTGGTTTTAAGTTTATTATAAATGGACGTCATTATTTTATTAGATTGTGTAAATTTTAATGATAATTACTTTTATACGCGATAAATTAAAATGCATTAACTGAGTTATATTAGTACTGGTAACTATAATTGTTGGTATGATATAAAAACGTGTTCTTGGATTACATCACTACTGACTTTTGATATAAATTTAAAAACGTGTTCGTTGGATTACATTAGTGTCGTGGGCTGTAACTTTTGATATATAATTAAAATGTGTTTTACCGTCAATTATAATTTTTGATATTGTATGAGACTTTGAATCCAATAAATTGTACTTGGTAAGTGAAATTAGGAAATAAAATACATAAAGAAAAAGTTGTGTTTGAATATTTTGAAACGAAACAACAGAAGATCCGTGAAATTCATTGAAGTTCACAAACAGAATCCAAAGGAAACAGTGAATCTGGTGGTGGTGAAGACAGGGCTACAGCTTTGGATGCCTTATTTGCGGCCGTTGGATTAGGAATTGCTGTGTGCTCACTGCCGAAGACACCTGCACTGTGCACTGAGCGTGCATCGCTCTTTTCATTTTATTTTTTATATTTATATGTACAGTGATCGTGTGGTTACCCGTGAACTACCCACACGTGATGTGATTTTCGCCCTCCTTGGTCAGCGCCACCGTGGCGTTGAAATTATTGCTATTTAATATAATATAAATAGAAGTTCCCTCATTTCCACAAGAAATTCCTTATTTCTAGAGGAGAATCATACAATAAAATAAAAATAATTATATTTACATTCTTAATTTATAATTTATTTATATTATTATAAAAATTGCTTATGACAGTCGAAAAGTAGGATGTTTCGCATAATGATATTTATGTTTCTAAGTTGTATGTGTATTTTTTCTAAAAACAGATGTGGTATGCGTAAATGATGGTAACAATTTTGGTCGGTCTACATATAATTATTCAAAAAGTATGGATCAATTGTGTAAATAGATCACAGATCATGGGGTGTAAGTGTAATTATCCCACTAAAATATATTAGCATTTTTACAATTTTGTCATTAAGAATAACTATTAAAAATTAAATAATTGAATTTTGGCTGGTATAATAATTTTAAATTTTACTAATTTTTTAGGACATGTATTGTTTTTCGGAAATCTTAAAAAATAAAATAAGAATAATAATTTTATATATCCAAACAATTTTACCTTTAAAAGTATAATGTGCTGTTCACATGATCGCAAAATTTCTATGTATAGTAGTACGAGATGATAAGATGTCAAAATTGTATAATTTGTGATAAAGTGTAAAGACATAATAACTTTTTACCCTTTACTGATCAATACTCAATTTCAAAATACATAATAAAGTGTAATTAATTAAATTATAAAAGTAAATAAAAAATAAAAAATTTTCAATAAATGAAGTTAGCAAATCATGTTATGGTGTCATAGTTGAAAAATGGATAAAAAGTGAGGTAGAAGGTAAGCCAAAAATGCATTGAGGAGCATATTGGGAGGCATGATTAATGATGAGCATAGGATTTGGATAAGTGGAGGAATGAATAACAATAATAATAGGTAAAGAATGGGGTATGGGGGACAATGGACATGCTTAGCTGTCTTCAATTATACATATAGTTTGATTAGGTTGAGGAAGATAGATGTCATCTCTTGCATGCACGTTTTGGCGGGTCAACATGGTTTAAATGTTATTTTTTGAGATATTAGGTTTGGAGTGGGTTTTGTCGGACACGCTACTCAACTTCTTTAAATTTAATTGGACTTGAGATCTATCCTACTACAAGTTGGACCTCAAGTTCCTCTGTCATGTCTCCAACTCTAACAAGTTTATTTTCTTTTCTCGGGAACGTTTAAGACAAGATTATACAACTATTTGAATCCGATTGAATTTATAATAAGGTCTATTATTTTGTTTTTATGAATTTATTTTTTACCAAATAATAAAATCTTATTTTATGCTAACTTAGCTATTAGAACAGTCTCTCTTAGTGGGATGGGCTGCAAGCCCAGAAGCATATTATTTAGGAATGACATGTTTCAGACTTTCAGACAAAAACAATTCGGAGCTCCATGTTTGTACGAGTTCGAGTTCATTAGATGCGTGGGTAATTGTTTCATTAATATAAGTTTTCTTATAATCTATGGTTCCATTATTGCTTATAATCTATTTGTTATTGAGGATTACGCCAAGGCATTTAAATGTGGATTAATGAATATTGTTGTAATAATTAATTCTGCTCTTATATATGTGTGTATATATAAAAAAGAAAATTCTTAAGATGAATATATATTAGTAACTTTTTAAAGAGAATTAATTAGATCAACAATGAGTTAAATTCGAGTATTTTAATATTTTTATACTTATCGAATCGAGTTCAAACCTTATTTGAAAGCTTATGGAACAAAATTTTTATTCAAATGTGATTTTTTAAATTAAATATTTATTGATCAATTTTGATATTGAATAATTTAATTTATTTTTTAGCTGGATCATATTAGTTGAGAACAGACAGTCAATCTTGTAGGAAATCACTTCCTAAAACTTCCGCCCATCAGTCAAGAGTCAGCACAGCCGGCCCATTACATGGCCGATGGAGACGGTCATGGGCCTCTTGCACTAAGAAATATTCAAGTACCCGATGGGCATCATCATAACTCTTTATATTGGAATCATGAATCAAATAAAATACGTTAATTTCACTTCAAAGTTTCATTAAATGAAGAATCAACAAGGAGAAAGTGGATATTTATAGACTTCTATTAAAAAATATATAATTTTATTAAATATTAAATTTAAGAATAATTATACTTTTCTTTTTAGGTGTAGTATAGTATAGTTACACTTAGACACTCTATAGTTGGAAAATTACATTTAATACTTCTAATGTTTGCTTTCATCTAACAAATAAGTCAATCTGTTAGTCAAAATTTACTAAATTTGCTGATATTAATAAAAAAAACCGAATGAAATAATATTTTATTTTCTAAACTACCTTATAATATGGAAGATATACCTTATAACATGTATTAATACGTAAAAACATATGAGGATAATTTGGTTATAAAAAGACTTATATGACTTGTAATAAACCAGTAATAAATTAATTGGGGGTAAAATATAGATTTTTTTCTGATTTTTTTATTAATATCAACAGATTTGTGAATTTTAACTAAAAATAAACTTAATTGTTGGACTTATGCAAATATCAAGGATACTAAATATAATTTCTCATACCACAAAAAATCTAGATGTAATTATATTATATCTTTTGGGAGGAAGGAAAGTGTAATTATTTTTTAAATTTATTGTAATTTTAAAAAATATTTATAGTTATGTCACATCAGGATAGGGTCACGTCAGAGTTCTTTTTCCACTCATTTCGTGGGCCGTACGAAATATAATTCTTTCCTTAATAAAGAGTTTGCAGTAAAAGGGCAAAAGGAGGAAGAGAAAAGCGACGGCATGGGCGTAATTCTAGTGCTGCAGCAGGGGCAACTCCGTCCTAATAACTCATTACGTCCTGTATTCTGATAGACTTGGACTCGCGTGGAAGACGACCCGACCATTTCAAACTCTCTCTCTCTCGCGCGCGCACACACCCACTCTCTCCCTCTCCCCTCTTTCTCACGAACAGTCTCACGTTCGAAATTGCAACAGACTCGCACATTTCCTATACGCCCACCGTACAAGATTGCATAAACATTCATATATGTCTATATATATGCACACGGTACAGCACATGCATATTTGAAGTCTTCCGCCTGCTTCCTTGTACGTTAGCGTGCTATGCCGCTGCATTCTTACCATTTTTTGTGGTTCTTTCGTTGGTGAGTAAAGTGGGAGTATGAAAGCATTTCTTCTTGCTATGGGTTTGCTCGGCTATTTTTAATGTTAGGAGGAAATACGCACTACTCACACTGTTGCAGCTTTATTTGCCTTGTTGTGGTTACCATTGTCAGTCTTTGCTTTTTGGTTGGTGCCAGGCTTTCAGTGATCGGACAATTCTTCTTTGCCTGTTCCAGTATATTTTTGCGACTTTTTTTGTGTGGTAAAGTTCGCAGGTTTGCGATGCATGAGGACAGAGGGCTAGGGTTTTTGGCTATAGTCGTGGTTGTTCTTTTATTTGTATATTAATTTGCTGTCTGTGTTGCTTTATGTCGATTAATTTACTTGTCTTCTGCAGGTATAGTTTTTCTTTTCCCTGATAATGACTGCATGTCAAATCATGACTGTCAATGATGACAAAAAAATAATGGTTCTGTTGGTTTTTGTTTTTTTGTTATGGTTAAATTGTTTATTTATTTTTTGTTCATGAGGTTCTAGTTATTCTCGACTCTTTTCATGGATTTATTTGGTAGGCTTTTGAATTTCATGAATGTCTCCGCCGAAATGTATTATAGTTATGGTGCAGAAAACTGAACTATTTAATTTTTGTCTGATTCCCTGAATTAATTTTTCTTTTGGTCTACCACCCATCGTGTGTAAAGCATTTGACTTGTCATGGCTTTGAATGATGGGGCCATATAAGCGAAATGCAGAGAATACTATGAGTACTTAATATTAGTACTGGAACTTAGTTCTCTTGGACTTGCTTTTTGTAGTTTCATTTGATGATCCCTGTGATGCTGTATTGTTCTGGACAGCAAATAGCAATGTGAAGCATCTGGCCGAGAAGGTGTTTCTACACTGCCCCAAACATGCGAATCTCCATAAGAACTTTTTGACAGTTATCTGATGATGTCAAATTCACATATTTGTGCAAGTAATATATGCACAAATTGAAAATTGTAGGTGCTGAAGTGTTTGTTGAGTTACAAATAGAATAAACTTCCAGTGTCATTTGAACCAGTCTAAACGGTAATTGTCTTGTAATCCTTATAATCAACTAATATGGTAGGTAGGATAGATAAATATTCACATACGAAGTGCTAATTGAGGTGGCATATGGTCGCCACAATGTTAGGGTTTCTGGTCAATGGTTAGGTGGCATTCTTCTTTCTGAAAATTTGTCTTGGTAAGTGTATTCAGGAATACAACGAATCGAAGTAAGCATGGATGATAGTCATTATCAAGATGCGAGCAGATGCTTGTTGGTCACAGACTCACAGATTGCAAACATTTTTAGCTGCTACTCATTGGTCCTTGTTTACTATAAGATTTTTATAGAAGATAGCATCCATTTTTCTCTGTATTATTGGTGACTGTATTTATTTTCTTCAAATTAGAAAAATTCAATATATGTTTTTGTTTTAAGAAATTCTGAACTATGTCGTCTATGTTGTTTTTGCCATTAACAGAGTTTGTAATGGGAGATTGTTTCTTAAGAAAGGAGCCATCAAAAGAAGGTGGGTGTCGCTATTTGGTTCGTTTGCTCTGCCACTTATTTATTTATTGCTCTTATCTCTTTTTTGTTTGTCATGAATGAGTTGTTATCATCTTCTATTGGAAGAATACAGCTTGGTTTCTTTTGAGAAGTTAAGCATAGGTGACTTGTTTCTATTGTATTGTACTGATATTGAATGCTACCACATCACATTTGATGGTTAATAATAGCTATAAATATTGATGTCATCTTGGCATGGAGTTAATATTCTGATTCCTTTTCCGCCATGTAGATCAACTTTGTTTTACTTTCACTTTCTTTTTTCTGTTCTTATGTCAATGCTTTGAAAATTAATTTATATGAACCAATTTGCTGTGTCATTTAGTGTTGTTTTTATCTTTGACTTTTCAATGTAAAGTATTGCAGGTTGTTCTCCGCCTCTTGTTAAATTGATGAAGGATCAGAAAAGTATAACCCGAGTGGCGTGCATTAATCCACCTAGCCTAATGTAAGTTACTTTTGAAACACTAAGTGCCCGTTTGGTTGTGTTTTCATTTTCATTTTCAGTTTCCATCTCTTGTATTTGTGTAAAATGCTTTATTGATTTTTGTGCGAAAACTGAGAATATGTTTGGATTAGTTGTTTTCAAATATAGGTATATAGGTGTGAGAATGTTGAATATAGGTATATGTATTTTTGATGTGACTGAAATTAGTTATGAGGGTTGACCAAATTGATTGAATATGTGAAATTATAAAATAATCAAAGTGAGTTTTGCCATTTCTTTTTCCGTTTTCAGTACAATTTTTTTTATTTGTATATATACATATTAACGTGCACCTGGTGCTATGCATAAATTTAATTTAATTGTAATTAAATTATATCTTACAAAATTTATAAGTTATGTGACAGTTAGTTAAATTTTTTTTTCTTTTTTTAATCAGATGAATAGCATAATTTGCTTTTCAACTTATACCGCATAAATATCAATAAAATATACCTCCTAATCACCAAAATAAGAATGAAGATATATATATGTACTGTAAAATTAAATTTTGATTAATTAATTATTTAGTGTTATTGACTTTTTTAAAATTATTGTACGTGAAATAAATTATTTTTAATTTATTAAAATTTAATTATACTATTAAGTTGTGTAACAAATTTTCATGTAATATTATTGGTACAATATATATAAATCATAAAAATAACAGTATGTAATTACTTTTCATAAAAAATATATATTAGTAATTGTAATTTATTAGGACAAATGGTAGTTGGGAGTTAATGGTTGTTTTATTCATTAGTCATACTTATTGCACACAACATTTCTTCTCTGAAGAGTGGTTTCCCTTCCACTTTCGCTTGACATCTTGCTCCATCAAATCAAATGACAAATGAAGATTGCTTGTGGAAGGAATTAATACATTTTCAAGAATTTTGCAGCAAGTTGAGTGTAGTTTGTAATGATGTATTATTAGTGTGTTATTACTAGTATATTCTTATCACTTGGTGTAATTTTCATACAACCATGCAAGTCACTCTCTATAAATACATGTCCATGTAGGGGCGTGCAGAAAATCGAAAAATCGGCCGAATCGGATCGAACCGAAAATTCGGTTCGGATCGAAAACCAAACCGAAATTTTCGGTTTTCCGGTTTGGTTTTGGTCACCGTTTCAGTGATCGAACCGAACTTTTAAATAATAAAATAAATAAAATATATTTTTACACATATTAAATATTATATAATTATATATATTATATATTATATATTAATATATTAATATATTAATATATAATATATTATATATTATATTATTAGTATATATTAATATATATACAATAAGAATATTAAAGTATATTATTTAAAAAAAAGGGAAAAAAATGGTTTTTTCGATTTTTAAACTGAAAAACAGAATTTACGATCAAATTCGGTTCGGTTTTCGGTTTTACAAACCTCGAACCGAATTTTCGGTTAATCAAAAATTTGGTTCGGTTCGATTCGGTTAACCGATTTGCACACCCCTATGTCCATGCACTAAGAACCCTCACTTGCCCCTTCTTCCGTAACTTTTGTAAGCTCAAGAATTTGCAAAGTCCTCCACTCTTTAACCACAAAAAACTACCATGGCTTTTATAGGATATACATTCCAATATGTTGTTTTTTATAGTAAAAAATGGATGAGGTAGATGGAGGACTTGTTCGTCCAATCTCTTATCTACCTAAAACGCCTAGGTATCTTTTGGCCAAATAACCACCCCATACAAGCGATTCATTCCGCCATATTCGACGTTAATAAGGCGTTCCACACGCGACTAACTTACGCGTGGGGTTATACAAGGGTCGACAAACATCGCGAGCATTTTTATGTGTTCCAATGGGTGGGAAGTCACCCCGGCGTGAATTGGAACCACGACGAAAGGAGATTGACCGCGGAGGACGCTGTGTGGCAGGCCATTTGCCGGGTATGTGTGGTTAAGTTTTGTTATTGCAAAATTTTATTTTTATTTAACTATAAAAATGATATAACCGTGCAATGCTAATCAATAGCAGAAGAGACTCGCCCGATGCTACCGGGATGCCTACGAGCTGAAGTGGGAAGAGTTGTGCGAGCTCTTCGATGATGACGGCAACGGCGACATCTCAATATCCAACAAAGACGGTGGTGATCCTTTGCCGGAGGTTCCAGGTATGGTGCCCCCCAATCGAACGAGCCTGTGACTGTAATTTTCGATTCTATATGCATGCATGTGTCGTCGAGCTCGGACGAGTCTACGTCGTTTGCTGCGATTTCCAAAGACAGACGATGACGCGGACTCAATTGTCCCAAAGGCTCTGAAAGACGACGGTGCAAGCTCGTCAAATGCCGTCTCGCCGGATGAGCCCCCAACCATTGCATGAATGCCTTGGTTCAGTTTTTTTGTTAATGTTGGAAGGTTTTGATATAAGCCCCTGATGTCTTGCGAAAATGGATCTTTACTTGCACTTAATATTAATCTGTTTTGTTCATCTTACCGATATTCAAAAAGGGTCGGTCTTATCCTACATAAGCCCATTCCTTAACAAATTCCATCGGTCAACTTCTGTCGTCTCTGTCTATTCCGTTTAAGGAATGGGCTTATGTAGGATAAGGCCGACCCTTTTTGAATATCGGTAAGATGAACAATACAGATTAATATTAAGTGCAAGTAAAGATCCATTTTCACAAGACATCAGGGGCTTATATCAAAACCTTCCAACATTAACAAAAAAACTGAACCAAGGCATTCATGCAATGGTTGGGGGCTCATCCGGTGGGGCGGCATTTGACGAGCTTACACCGTCGTCTTTCGGAGCCTTTGGGACAGTTGAGTCCGTGTCATCGTCTATGTCTTTGGAAATCGCAGCAAACGACGTGGAGTCGTCCGAGCTCGACGACGTGCATGTATATAGAATCGTAAATTATAGTCACAGGCTCGTTCGATTGGGGGGGCCGCCATACCTAGAATCTCTGGCAAAGGATCATCACCGTTTTTGTCGTCGTCGGATATCGGGATGCCGCCGTTGTCATCATCATCGAAGAGCTCGCACAACTCTTCCCACTTCGGCTAGTAGGCATCCCTGTAGCATCGGGCAAGTCTCTTCTTCTATTAACTAGCATGCACGGTTATATCAATTTTATTGTTAAATAAAAATAAAATTTTGCAATAGCAAAACATAACACACATACCCGACAAATGGCCTGCTACACAGCATTCTCCGCGGCCAATCTCCTTTCGTCGTGGTTCCAATTCATGCTGGGGTGATTTCCCAACCATTGGAACACATAAAAACGCTCGCGAAGTTTGTCGACCCTTGTATAACCTCACGCGTACGTTAGTCATGTAACGTCGAATATGGTGGAATGGAGTGGTTGTTTGGCCGAAAGATACCTAGGTATTTTAGGTAGATGAGAGATTGGACGAACAAGTCCTCCATCTCCCTCGTCCATTTTTCACTATAAAAAACAACGGATTGGAATGCATATCCTATAGAAGCCATGGTAATTTTTTGTGGTTAAAGAATGAAGAGAACTTTGCAAATTCTTGAGCTTACAAAAGTTATAGAAGAAGGGACAAGTGAGGGTTCTTGGTGCATGGACATGTATTTATAGAGTCTGACTTGCATGGAAATTACACCAAGTGATAGGGACATGTTAGTAATAATACATCAATACAAACTACACTCAAGTTGCTGCAAAATTCTTGGAAATGTATTAATTCCTTCCACAAGCAACCTTCATTTGTCATTTGATTTGATGGAGCAAGATGTCAAGCAAAAGTGGAAGGAAAACCACTCTTCAGAGAAGAAATTCTGTGTGCAACAAGTATGACTAATGAAGAAAACAACAAATAACTCCCAACCACCATTTGTCCTATTAAATTACAACTATTAATATATAATTTTTATGAAAAGTAATAACATACTGTTATTTTTATGATTTATATATATTGTACAATAATATTATATGAAAATTTGTTACACAACTTAATAGTATAATTCAATTTTAATAAATTAAAAATAATTTATGTTACGTACAATAATTTTAAAAAAGTCAATTACGTACAATAATTTTAAAAAAGTCAATAACACTTAATAATTAATTAATCAAAATTTAATTTTATAGTACATATATATCTTCATTCTTATTTTGGTGATTATGCGGTATAAGTTGAAAAACAAATTATGCTATTCCTCTGACTAAAAAAAGAAAATTTTTTTAACTAACTGTCACATAACTTATAAATTTTGTAAGATATAATTTAATTAAATTTATGCATAGCACTAGGTGCACGTTAATATATATATATACAAAAAAAATTGTACTGAAAAAGGAAAAGGAAATGGCAAGACTCACTTTGATTATTTTATAATTTCACATATTCAATCAATTTGGTCAATCCTCATAACTAATTTGTGTCACATCAAAAATACATATACCTATATTCAACATTCGCACACCTATATACCTATATTTTGAAAACAACTAATCCAAACATATTTTCAGTTTTCGCACAAAAACCAATGAAGCATTTTTACACAAATACAAGAGATGGAAACTGAAAATGAAAATGAAAACACAACCAAACGGGCACTAAATATGCTGATTATCCTTCTAACTCCAATATGTATTTGTGGAAGAAGCAGATTATATGGCCGATAAAATTTGCTATTCCAGTTTACATTTGAACATACTTTATGCTATGCTTTTATCTGAATTGGAGCATTCGCTGCTGTTTTCTTCTTTATGCTTATGGTTTGTGTTTCTTTTATCTGTATCAGAAGTAGCTTTGTCATATAATATGGCCTGTTTTATTTAAGTATGCATAAATCATGGATGTATTGAGTGATGAACATATTCATTCTTGTGTTCACCATTAGTTGATAAAAATGGTTAATAATTCCACGGTCAGTTCCCACAGATAATAACTTAAATGGTTTAAGTGCTTAGTACTGACTGCAATGGATGAGTTAGCAGAACGACATTGACATGTTTTTTCTGACGAGACTTTTGATGTTTTATTGCTAGTAAGCTATCCATTTTACAAGTAGAACAATTGCGTTGCATAATTTTGAGTACAATCCTGAATTTAGAACAGTATATGAAGAAAAATGTAATATTGTCTCAGAATATCACGGTCTTTGGCTTTGCGTTCTAGTATGATATTTTGACTTATCATTAGTAGGTCATAGTTATGTGTGCACATTTTCCTATGTTTCCAAATGAATCCGAAAGCACTGATTTGTATTAGAATTATCCGCATGACTTTCTGTGACTCCTTCCATTTCCTTATTGACTTCTCAATTTTTTTTCCTGTCATATTCAGTGGTTTCTCATTTTTGTGACCATATTGTGTCCTTGTATGTGTAAAATATTCAACCGTTTTAAAAGGAACTGCATGACAGGCCTGCAGTTTGGGACATAAGTTCCATCACCCGTAAAGAGAAGATTGATTTTCTATCTTTGTTGCCTGGTTTTTCTCTAAGCCCTGCATGTGAAGATCTTCATCAGGAAAGAGAGTGGGGGCTGTTCTTGGAATTCCTGCGGAAATATAAAAGGGTAAGATCACAGTGACCCAGAATTCATTTTATTGACCTTCTGCCTTTGCACCTAAGAAAGAGAAATCCATCTTATTATTAAAAACGAGTGACTTATTATCTTTTCTTTTCTCCTTTTTTCTTTTTGTTCTTCTTCCTCTTTTTTTGGGTTGGGGGCGAGGGTGGGGTGGATGAAGCCTTGGTAACATAGTCACTCATAATTTTCAGCTATTCACTAAAGGAGCTGCACTTGTCTATAGGATGATTCAAAGACATAAAATCCAAAAAGGATTAACAATTGATTTGTTTTTTTTATCTGTTATCTGGAACCGTTTCAAGCAATTGGTGGATTCCCCTTTGGGTTTGGACAGAATATAAAACCACATTTAATCTTCTGTTTCCCTTTTATTGTTTGGAAACGGGATCATGTTAAGGAAAGTAGAAATATAGAAGTATTTTGTGTTTTCTCTAATGCATTTAACTTTTTCAAGGTTGCTATTGCGAAGCTGGAATTGTATGAACTCTACATACTTCCTCCCGATGAAGATTCTAAATTTGGCTGTGCAACTGTTCTATACCAACTGAAAGAGCCGAAGTTGAGACCTAGTCAGAAGTTTGATGGATTGAGTAAGCTTTATCATGTCTCCTCTTTCATTCCTTCTAGTGGCACGATTTTGTCTTTGTTCCCTTGTTAATATATAAACTATGTAAGGTGAGATAGTGTTTTAATATGTTGCTAAAAAGTAAGAGCTCTTTGTTTGGTGAAAGAAAAAAGTCCCAATTTCTAGAAGTATTTTGTTCTAGAAGTTGAAAAATAAGGAAAAAAGTTATTCCAGGAAAAGGAATATAATGCTGAATTGGGCAATTATGATTAGGCTATTCACTGTTTCATTTCTCTATCTTTACATAAGAAATGGTACTCAATTAATACGTTCCAAAATCAGAGTTACTACTTTTCATTTTTCTAAAACAGCCAGAAGGAAATGAATTGGTTTATTTCTGTTTCCGAAGTTTTATTCAATCATGAACAGCTGTAATAAATTTCCTCTTTGTTGTCTTCTTGTAATTGATTTATGACAGCAATGATCATTTTGTCCTGGAAGTAATCTTGAGTACAAGCTAGTTTTTAGCCTGGATTCTACTCTGCCTCTTACGGAGGAAAGAACATAAATGAAAATGCTCAACAGCATGGCTATAAATTCAAAATGATATTTAAGCTGACATATGCAGTGGAACCATATTGACGAAGAGACACTAACTATCATTTCTTTTATATTCTATTTAGTTTGACATTCTTCTATTTCTACTCGACCAGGGATTGTTGCTGCTGAAATCTCATCTCCACCTGGATCTCTGGCTGGTGAGGCTTCTATGTCAAACTCCGACCTGATTGAGGATAGAATTTCTGCTCAGCAACGATATCCAGAAGTAATTGGAGATTACTCTTGTGATTTGAAAGCTATAGGTAGCAATAGACTAGGAAATTCTGTTGGGCCCATTAGGTCTTTCGAGAGAAATTATGTGACGGCACACCCCAGTTATTTGAAAACCCTTGGTCAAGCACATTCCAGCTGGATATTTGGTGCCATTGCAGAGCTTGTTGACAATTCCAGAGATGCCAAAGCTACTAAGTATGCATACACGATTTTCTCATTCTCTTTATGTTAAAATTATTTATGTCACCAAGTTTAGAAATGGCTTCGGCTTTTCAGTATACGCTCACTACTGTTTATACGTTTCCTCTTCTTTTCCTTTTCTTGTTTGTGATTTTCTTTCCTTAAGTATTTGGATAGGGAGCATTGCATGTTTAAAGACTTGCTTTTGTTAACAGATATGGCATCATTTGCTCTGTTTCACAGATTGGAAGTGGCTATCAGTATGATTTATTCCAGAACTGCTAGCAAGGACATTCCTATGTTGTCAGTAATAGATGATGGCCATGGAATGAGCCATTCAGATATCCAAAGAATGGTATCGTTTGGCCACGGGCAACCTGAAACTGATGATCCGGATCATATAGGAAGATATGGAATTGGATTTAAGGTATTTCTTCCCCACATCAGCTTGTTTCTTTAGTGTTTCTGTTGATACACATGCGAATTTTGGATGTAATGCTAATTGTCTTCATTTTTATTTGACTATTATATAGTAATCCTAGTTGCCTCATTCTGGACGTGTCATGTATTCTTCTGAAATGAAAATTTTACTGCCTTGCCAGTTGCCAGTGTTTTTCTCTGCGCTATGTAACTTTGCATCATGTTTTGTAATCTGTTCCATATTTTCCACCTGGAATCTTATTACTTTGGTATTAGAGTTTTTATATCACTAGTACCTAAGTTATTTCAGAAATTGTGATTTTCCTTTATTCACCCATACATGAATGTGGAATATCTTTCTGGAGCTGAAGATGGACATATGTTGTATAGATTTTAATGTATAACCTAATGGTGGTTTCGGAAAATGTGCCTTCTATTTCAAGTCTGCTAGTAATTGAGAATGTTAACTTCATGATGTTGATGAAGTTATTGCTGAAAATCATGATACATGTCCCATTCTCTGGTTGTATGGGATCAATCCATCAATAGTTGGGTATTGATCGAGTCTTCATTTTCTTTCCTTCTCAAATATAAACACACGTTTCTATGTAATGAGAGAGAAACTAAGAACCTCTTAAACTGGCTTGTAGTGATATTCTGAAGTAGCTGCATATAGCCAAGAATTTGTTACATGCTAAGATATTAGTCATTCTGCCGCTTCAACAGGAACATCAGTTTATTTCATAAGCAAGCATGAGCGACAAAAGTTTTGAGTTACATCAGTTAACTTCTCTCATAGTTTCCATGAAATTAGTATATGATGTGTATAAAAAACATGTTTCCATATGTGGACACACATACATACATAAATACACAACTATATCCATATATACATACATAAATATATCCATATATACTTACATAATTAAATATATATATATACACACACACCCCAACATACGTATATGTATGTGTGTGCTTGTGTGTTTTTCTATATACTTGATTATGCATGCATATATATATGCATGTTTGTGTGTGGCGGCGCAAGTCTTCAGGGATATCTGATGTAGGTTTATGACCAGAGAGAGGTTGTTTGACATCGGATGTTGTTTTTTCAGACTGGGGCAATGCGACTAGGGAAGGATGCTTTGGTTCTAACCCAGACTGCTAACTCTAGATCCATTGCTTTCCTATCACAGTCACTTAATGAAGGAAGAGATGTACGTCACCAATTCCAGTCATGGATGGTAGTGTTTTTTGTAGTGCTTATTCTTGGAAGGCATGTTCTCAACTAAGATTTTTTTTATGATATTCTATGCTGTAGAATTTGGAGATCCCCATTGTAAGCTACCGCAGAACTGGGCAGTATATGGAAGTGGATGCAAGTGTCCACAATGAGGATTTTGCCAAATACAACTTGAAAACCATTAAGAAATTTTCTCCTTTTGACAAATACCTCATAGGTGAAAAAGCGGGCATATTTAGTGCAGAAGGCACTGGAACACAAATTTATATATGGAATTTGGATAAATGGGGATCAACATATAGCCTGCAGTGGGAAGCTGGGATGACTGGTGGGAGTTCCTTCCATCAGGGGGGTATTTTCATACGTTCCAGAAGGATAAGATCTCGCCTGGGTCAAATATCTCAAATGGTACCCGCCCTCCTTTTTCTGTTGGCATTTCGTATGAGTAGTCACCCACAAATTAAGTTTCTGTTTCTTTGAATTTCAGGTGCCCTTGGACTACTCTCTTAAATCGTACTTGGAGGTTATGTTCTTAGATCCACGGATGAAGATCTATGTACAAGGAGCACTGGTAATATATAGAAAAGTTTGAACTCAAGCGACTTATGAAGGCATATCAATAAGAAACCCCTTTATGTAATCTGTATAGTGGTTTGCTTGTAGGCATAAGCCTTCATGTGGTATTTATTAGTTGAATTTGTACACTGTGCCATTAACTGTTGGTGAGTGGAGGATGCAGGTTAACACCCCAAGAATTCTTAGGACTTCTTTAATATTTGGGCAATCTGGCCGTAGTGTTCTCTCTGTTGTCCCTGAATTGGCTCTACAATTTGTTTGACCCCTTATGCTTGATTCATTGTTTAGGCTTTTACACTCTACTTCTTGAAGTTAAATTAATTACTTTCATTTATTTTCCTTTTCTTTTGTTCCTCTTTTTTTTGTTGATTGGGTCCTTTATGATGTTACATGCTCTTTTCTTGGCTCCAGTTCCTCGCATGTCTTAATGGTTCAAAGTATATATTCAGTTATAGACATACATTCATCCCTGTCTTGGGCTTTTGGCACTCTTCTTTAAAAGGATAATGCTCAGTTTACCTTTATATTCCACGTAGCTTCATAATATTTGGAAATTGCTGTTGAAACAAAATTTCATAATAGGTGAAAAGCCGACCCCTGGCAAAATCTTTGAATAACACCATTGTAAAAGATGGTCCTGTCTTGGGAAAACCAGTTCAACTTACTCTTGGCCTTTCTCAATTGGAGTGGGAGCAAGCAAATTGTGGAATGTTTCTATATTGGCATGGCCGTCTGATTGAGGTGAGTATTCATTTATATTTGGTTTCCCACACAATTACTTGAGGAAAAGAAATTAATGCTGTTTCCTTCGCTTTTTGTTTATTTTGTGCAAAGGCATGTTAAATAGAGTTATTTAAATGTGTATCTTGATGTGAAGTTTTGAATGTAGTACAGGAGTTATAATGTTTCCCCTTGAACTCTCCTTTTTTCCTTCCGATTTGTTGCTAATATATGATATGCATTCTTGGTTGTACTTTCGAAAGATTCTCCCTGTTTTCTTTCTTTTTGTTGCTTCACTGTAGGCATACAAGAGAGTTGGAAGCATGATTCATAATGGAGATTGTGGTCGTGGCATCATCGGTGTAATTGATGTTACTGATTTAATGGTAAACTTTATGAAATGAGCAAGTAACTTTTTAACTTATTGTTTATTTTGATCCTGGAGGTGACCCGAGAGTGTAGGGGTGCTGCAATTAGTACATGTTTAATTCGTTGGGTATGAGAAGTCCAAGCCTGCAAATAGGAGTAACACTGTTCTTTGCATGGAAAACTTGTCACAGACATCTTAATAAATGAGGCTCAATCTTGTAATCTAGAATTAGCAAACTCTTTGTTCTGGTAAACCCTTGCAAATTTGGGCGTGAAAAATACAATTGAAACTAAACGTACTTTATGTAATTAAGGAGTCGATTTCTGCAGGTTTAAGTTAACTGACTTTAATACCTTTGACTTTCTTCGCTTGAACTGAGAGTAATTAAATCAAACACCCGAATGTTATTGTTTGGCAATACCTGTTATTGTTTTTGTTTATACGGATGGATGACTTTTCAAGTGGTCCGCTTGTGGACTTTTGAAGCCAAAAGGACTTCCCTCCAGCATTTTCCTTTTATCATTATGGCTGTAGTCGGTGACAAAATTTCAATATATCAAATATGCAAAATTTAAACCACTGCACTAACTCATTTAAACTTAATGCCAGCTTTTTGTATGAGAGGCACGGAGCTTACAAAATTTAAGCATTATGGCTATGTGATACTAGAAAATAGGCCATAATAATGGGTAGTGCTCAAGTGAGCCACTTTGATTTGGTCTACCAGGGGAAGATCCTTTACTCTTTATTGGATGAAGAGGGTTTAGCCTCAATAGAAAATATATAAGGCCAGATATGCAAACCATGTTAGTATATTCCTAAATGTTCTGGGCAAGGGACTTTCATGCAATCATGTTACTGGTGGTAGCAGTTTTGAAGTGAAAAATAACATCATCTTGTATAAACAAACATGGTCTAACTTGACCTGCACTCTTGTTCTCTTCTATTCTTATGACAGGATGATAGCAATGGTCATGTGTGGGTGCATAACAACAAGCAAGGGTTCCAGGACTGCGAAGCTTATGCTGAACTGGAGAGGTGGCTGGGTGAAAAAGCAGATGAATATTTGGACGAATATGTTGATAAGATTCAATTGGTATTCCATGTTATTCTTCTAATGATCTGTATTACAGCTTACCTACATCATGCTATTGTTGAATATTACCAAAGAATACTAATACAGAAAAAAAGCTGTTGGTGACTGGGCGGAGCTGGGTTGTCTTGTTCTACAAAAAGGGGCCGCCAAAGAATTACTCTACTTTATTATTTTACTTAAAAACTGTGTTACCGATGAATGATACTTTGTTTATCCATGCTTACTGGCCCATCTTTTTTTCTAGGCTGTTCATGAATAAAGTACTTGGACTTTCTCTGAGCAAGTTTGGTTAGTGACAAGATTGATTAACTAAGATTCTCGGACACTCTAGTGAACCTTAAAATAAAGGAAACCCATGCTTCGATTCTTTGTAAAGTAGTTTAAGCCATTTAGCTAAATGCTAGGAGACAGAATATATCTTTCAGAAAAAATGGGTAGAAAGTTTTAAATCGTGTCAGTAAAATGTTGGATGATAAAACATGTCACCTAATTTTCTATATCTGCATGTATATCAGCCAGTCCACAAAAGTGAGTTGTCTAGTTACCATAGATTGATGCATAGTATACATGTATATCAGCCAGTCCACAAAAGTGAGTTGTCTAGTTACAATAGATTGATGCATGGTATACACACTTTGCAATTTATAGCCACTTTTGAAAAAGGTTCCAGTTTCTCCTTTGACTGCAATTGTCTGTAGACGTTACTTTGGTGCTTCACTAGTGTAACTTTATTGGTAGAGTGATGATGTTTAAAAATCAAAAAACGGAAAGTACGATGCATATGCAAACAGCATACTCAGAAAAGTATATGGGCACGTGTCTTGGAGTTCCTTCATTCATTGACTGTGCCTCATAAAGTTACTTTCTGTGCTAATATTAGTTGCAGAAACTGAGAATGAAATCAGAGCCACTTCAATTAAGATGGCTCGGGAAGATAATTTATAGTCTAGGTTTTGAGCATTCGGAATTAAGGTAAAACCGGAATGACTTGTGTGAAGGCTGTCACAGCCTCTCTCTGGAACTGCTTCTTTTGCTGATATATGATTTGACTTCTGACAATATGCCACTACTACTGAGTCTTGGCAATTTAAAAGTGCACGCTATTTCTTTCTGTATATACATTTCATATGCCACCACTTTTGTGATGTATATTTAATAAGACTCTTTTCCTTCTAATCTATCTTTCACATTTGTTGTTTAAATTTATCTTGTGTGGTTATTTTTGGTTTCAAGATTATGGGGTATTATATCTCTCGGTTGACATTGATTGTGTTTCTTCTGCAGAGAAAGGGTAATGTAAAATACAAACCTGATCATGAGTGGGTGCAGTGTGACAAATGCAGAAAGTGGAGGATGTTGGGCTCTGACTTCGGCAGCAAGACATTACCTCTAGAATGGTTATGTATCTTTTTTAAATATCTTGTATTGCTTGAATATTCGTTATACACTTACTGAATGTCTGAACTATCATTATGTTCCTCTTGTAGTACCTAGGTCATTTAATACTTGTTGTTGCAAGTGGGTGCTTGAGTTTTTATCCGTTTAGTATCTTAGCACCGAGTCTGTGAGACTATTCCTATTATGGAAAGAAGCAGCTTCATCTGAAGTCCCTTGTGCAGTAGAAGTTCTTGCATGTAGTCCGACACTGAACATGTTGGATCACTTATCTGCAAAACCTCTCTTGATAATCATGGCCTGCAGTAGACCAGCGATGCGATGGATTTTTCATTCCAGTAATTTGATTAATTTATTCTTCAAAGAAGATTGTAATTGCTTTGCATTGCCCCAACTTTGACTTGCCAATATTGAGATGTGCATCTATATTCCTCGGCAATAATTAACAAGCTGACATGGATGCAACTGCTGTATATTCCAATGTATTGGAGTAGCAAATTTGCATTCAGTATCTGGTTTTATTAGATTTTGTGGTTGTTTTAGGTTCTGTTATATGAAGCCTTTTAATGGAAGGTGCGAGATGCCAGAAGAGGAGGTTGAAAAAGGATTGATCACAATATCGACCAAGCGTCATGGTTACAACACTAAAGATCCAAATGAATCCAGGAATAGACTTCCTGAACAAGCAAGCAGTGAATTGGAAGGTGTGTCTTGCTTTTATATTTGAATCTCCAAAATAAGTGTTGTCTGTGTTTGTGTAGATCTAAAGGTGTGTTAATCTGTGTATATATATATGTGTGTGTGTGTGTGTGTGTGTGTATCTTCATTTAGATACCCCATTGGGCATCTATCAAAACTCCCTTAAATGGTGATATAGTTTTTGTGTGTCATGGTGTGGAAGAGTTTTCTTGAGACTCATCATCGCTTAACTGCTGCTCATATTATACTTTTGGGTGTTGGTCATCGTGTGATGGACTGTTGTGTGGATGCATAGTGGTAATTCTGCTTATTGAAAATCTCCTTTTGACTAGCTACACAACTGTTTGACTTGATATATGCCATTTTTTGTATTTTGATTTACTGAAGGAAAGGAAGGAAATATAAAAGCATTAGAAGTAAAACAAATACGTATTGCATGAAGCTAGAAAAATTTTCCCAAGTGTTTTCTATAATGAAATCCTAGGTCCAAATAATGCTCTACTGTTTACATGAGGAAATGAAGGAATAATAATTAATTATTGTTAGCAGCATAAATGATTGATACGGTTAATAAACAATAAGCTGAGGATTGTTCTTTGAAAACTGTAGCAGGAAGAATCTTGTAAATGTACCAACAATTAGGTTGCTGAAACCTGGAACTTTAACACTTGTTTGCTCTAGTGGTTAATCAGTCAAAACATTATGCTGAATTGATAAATGAAGTACAATATAGCTTCATCTTCATGATATTCTCCTTCTGGACATTCGGCTAGATGTTTTTTTCTTTTTCTTAACAACAGAAGAACTAATATTCTCAAATGTTGTCGATTGCTTGATGGATAAAGTTATTTAATTTAGTTTGAATATGCATGGTGGACGCATAGTTCCATTAAAGAGGTACATCTGAACAAACTTAAATTTTGTCGAATGATTGAAAGTAGAGGGGCAAGATACAATATAAGCTAGGTCACGTAAAACAAAAAACGAGCAAGAATGTTTGAGATTCTGTATTTAATGCTGAAGCTTTTGCCATGTCCTCAACGCAGAAAATGCAAGGAACTTTGTTGGATTTGGTATATTAATACGTATTCATATGCAGGCAGTAGTGATGATGGTACTCGAAATGAATCCAAACAGAATGACATTCAGTTGTCTCATAAGCGGCCACGGAGACGTCTTACAAGGAGCTGTAAGAAGAGCTGAATCTATACAAGGAGGTCCTGTTTAGCAGTGCACAAAGTGTTTTGGGGTATAAGAAACTCTTTTTGCTTCCCTTCCTTGGTGCAGTAAGTTGAGGGAAGACTGCTGATCACACACCTCACCCATAGCAGTAGGATAGAATGAATGTGTGGTGTAATAGTTTGCTGTTGTTTCTCTATACCAAATGCTCACCACTTAGGTTGATTGTAATGAAATGGCAGGAAAATTAGTTGAAGGATGTTTCGACTCTCCTCAAGAAAATTACTACTACGTTGTTTAACTCTTATTATTTTTTGTTTACCATTTAGTAATGCTCTTAAATAATTCTTTTTCTAAAAATTGAAAATATTTTACTATTTTTCCCCCTTCCCATTGATCTTTTCTCTCTCTCTCTTGTTCTTACATTTTGTTTTACCAATTCCAATAATATTTAAGTTATTTTACACACGTAATAAATGTATTGCATGTACTAACAATTCCCATAATAATAATAATAACAAGTAAATTGACAGTCTGTAAGTTTTTAATCTATGTAATTAAAGGATAAAAAAAGGTTTTGTGCAAATTATATTATGTTCACTTTGATTATTTGGGTTGAGTGAATATTTTTGAATTGAGTTATTTAAAAAAAATAGTGATTTGTATTGAATTTGAGTATAACACTTGGGGTCCCATAAAGCAAATTATATATCGTACAAAGTGTATTGAACAGTTTTTTAACATCTATATTATTATAAAAGAAAATTCTGTTATGCTACCAATTTTGTAATATTAAATTTACCTTTTAATTTTTTAATAAAATTTGATCATAATAGTAATTTTAATATTTCTAATAAATTTATTAAAATCCCTCAAACTCTTAATTTTTGACACTTTTATATTCTTGAAGCTACTAATCTATAATTGATAACTAATTTATTAATAAAAATATTAGTTATTTATAATTTTTAAATATTTTTACATACACATAAAGTATGGCATAATTTAAGCACTAAAAGTAAAAGTAAAAAGTAAAGTGGGTGAGCAGTAATTTAAGTGAACACAGTAAAGTAGTGTAGTTTTTGAGCATAGAGTCTGAAATTCTCATCCCAATCCCCAACCTGACCCCCTTTCACTCCATCTCCATAAAAACGCACTCTTATCTGCTTTATTATCCTCAACCACCACCACGCGAAAAGACAATGTCGGTCTCAGCCATTTTTGGTGCAAGACTCGTGCTCCCCCCTCCCTCCTCCGCCGCAACCAAGGCAGTTCCGCTGACGCTGGGCGGCGGCCATGGTGGTTGTGGGCTCGTCATAGAGTGCTCGTCCAGGCCACAGAAAAAGGCCACCAAACATCACATGAAGACGCGCCCTCGTAAGACTCGTCCTTCCGACATACGACGTCGTCCCACCGTGTACCCTCCGCTTCCCCCTCTTCCCCCGGACTGGACGCTTGTGTCCGACGACACCTCCTCTGAAGCTCCCGCTCCCGCTCCCGCTCCCGCTCCCCCGGAGGCTGTCCAGTCTGAGTAATTTTAGTTTCCTATCCCTGATTTTGTTATATATCTTGCCATGTTCGTTTACTTATTTGAATCGGGTCTGCCCTTTTTCCTTTTTGATTTGGAAATTTAAGTTTGTATCTCGACTCAATTGTTGTTTCTGTTATGTTGAGAATGCAGTAACATTTTAGGAAAATTAGTCCTTAATTGTTATATGAAACTACTCATTATGATAAGGAATTATCTACCAACTGATTTACTGAATCCATCATATATGAGTTTGTTGTAACATTATTTTTTTACTCGATTGAGAAACAAAAATACAACGATTAACTGATGATGCATGTCGCTGCTTCCAGAAAATATTTGATGCTTTGTTGAACAGGTAGTGTATTTAATTGGCAAGTATGTGTTAAACCAGAATCAAGCATTGAGATGCACACCAATCATTCGATGGTATGCCACCAACTGTAATAAAAAATCTTTACTATATTTTACGGGGTAAAAATTATTCTCATTTTTGGCAAATCTGAGCACAAATTATCTCAACTGAATTACATAATATGTGTAATTGTAAAATTAATTATTAATAGCTCTCAAATTATTCATCTATTTCTTGGATTAATTACACCTAGATTCATATGAGAATGCAAAAATACACCTTTCCCCATTTGTTTTTTAAAACTAAGACACATCGTCTCTACGTGCATGTATTTTAATTATTATTTATGCTTTAAAATATATATTATAAATAAAAATAAATTATATAAATCAATATATTATGTTTAAAAAGAAATAAATAAATAAATGAATAAAATATACTAATTAAGTGATATTATCAATTTTGACTTCACCGATTTACAAAATGCCGTTTACGAGTGAAATTTTTATATTAGTATAGATAAATAATATAGATAGATAGATTAAAAAAAGAATTTGAATAATAATGATTGAAATATATAAGGATATTTTTTATAATTTTAAAATTAATATCGCGACAATAACCGCTATTTGTGAGTAAAAATAATTTTTTTTATATAATTTTTGCACTAACAATACGACTACTTTTGTGTTCGTCAATGACAATATTTCATTATAGGTGCACCATTTTAACTTAATAATTATTTACTTATATATATATATTACATTTGCTCTTATAAACATAAAAAAATATTATTAGTGTATCTCTACCAATCAATTATACAAAATGTTGAAAAGAGAGAATTGAAATTTTATGGAGGTTATGACGCAAGGGAAAAAATTGTAAATAGAGAATTCTTAGGGGTTGCAAATGCAAATTTTTTTGGAGAAAAACTATAATTCCATATTTATAAAGCTGATCCAAGTGAAATTAACTGTTCCTTTATTTTTATAAAGGTTCTTTCCTATGGTGTAGCTTAGTATGTACTCATTACACATCATTCATTCTACCTTTGTATGTCCAGATGGATTTGACCTGAGGCTCAGACTCTACACCAAAGATAAAAATGCCATCAACACTCACTTTCTTCCAAAAGATGTAAATAAGCCAACTGGGAGCAAACTTTTACAAGTTTAAACTAAGAAGGATTTACAGGGAGAATCAGAAGGCCTTATACATGTGAAATACACTTTGGCCGACAACTACTACTACTCGTCAATACTATAATGGAGTCGGTCGTCCCGGATCGACCAACTACTACCCCTCAGTAAAACAAGAAAACGTGCAGGCGCATATGAAAATGAGTATTAGCAATAGTAGAGAGGAAACGTTAACGATAAAAGACCTTCGTAGAATCATCGCCTGGACTTTCTCCAAGATGATCTATTGCCTTCGCAGCAACTTAACTTATTGCCGAGGACCAAGAGTAGAGAAACTAATTTCTTGCTTTCTTTAGCCTCCGATGCAAAATCATGATTGGTGAGCATTGCAGGAGTCATGCTTCTGATTTTTCCTGCTGTTTTCGAGCCTTAACGTCTTGTACAGCAGAGGTGTTATCAGCTCTTTCTATTTGCTCTGTGCCAGGCTTAGAAGGAAATCTGTGAATATATGTTCATATTCTGGCATTTTTCCATAGCCTGAAAGTTAATTGAAAAAGAAGCAATATCACTGTGAGAAAGATGTTATTTTAGATTCATATCCAATGCGATCATCTGTTCGTAAGCAGATAAGTGGGTTATGGGTGTACCTGGAAAATAGTTTATATCTATCACATAATAGTGGTCTTGAGTTCCGTGCTCTCGGATTATGTCCAAGTTGAACAGCCGGAGGCCCTATAAGAAGAGCATCAAGTATTATATTTATAGTCACGAGAGATCTCAGCTACGGACAAACATCAAGATTAAATAAAATGCGTACCAGCCTCCTGCGTAGTTCTCTAGCCAGTCTCTCCAGTAATGGTCTTGGAGGTAGCTCTGCAGGGAGGAGAGGAACCAAAACATGAGAACCATTCCATCACATGTCCTTGCTCAAAACAAGATTAAGGTAACAAAGCAAGAAATCGGTAACTAAGACGGAACATAAATTAATGGAATGATTACACTGACACCTCACATTCAAAAATGTCCATTTCAAAATTTACATCGTACCCCCTGTAGTAGTTTTACATTAATAAATCCTCCAAGAAAGATGGCTAGGAAAGAACCTATAACATAACCAGAATGTAGGAATGCACTCAATTTCTAGAACTGAATGGTTTATGTCTGAACAGCAGGGATTGTCTATGTAACTATCCTGTATTTCATGGATCAGTAAAGAACACATTCGACTGTACCACAAGCCAACTAGTGAATTTCATGGAACATAATGCAAGCAAACAGAATAAGCTCACCAGCAACACAAGGATCCAAGTCTGCTTCATCAGCAGATGCAGCTGCACAAGATACCCTCGGAAAGCGATAAACGCCAGCATTCTTTGATAGTTCACGCTTGCTGACATCAGGTAAGGAAAATCGCCTTACTACCTTTATCGCTTCGCCAACAATATAAACTTTGAAGAGTACGCCTCCTGTAACAAGAAGAATGAAAGGGTCAAACACAAAAAGCTTCATTTGGTGTATTAATCCGTGCAAACCACTTTTTAAGGTAATGAAAACAATATGAATTATGTCGTCATACCGTGATTAATGAATTCCTGCAAAACAAGTGGTGGTTCCAGCTTTTGGAGGGAGAACTCATCATATGCAAGAGATAACTCATGTGACTTTGCAACCAAAGGCTTTGCCACTGAAATGTGTAATTTAAAACAACATTAATACCTAAATGAGAACAAAAGCGCTACTAAATATTCCTTACATAAAAACATTCAACATCACAAAACAGTTGGGAATTTCTCGTGTACTATGATGAGTTTGGTGCTTGTACAAGTGAAGTTTATTTCTCTAAAATTTTCTGATTATCCTGATATCTGTAAGAATAATATTGAGCCGTACCAATTGGTAGTCTCAGCCCAGCCTTGTTCACTGCACCAGGAATAGCCGATGAATCTTTCTTGATGACCAACTGTTTAGGCACACCGACTTTTCCTGCCCACAAGATGTACATGAATCAGTTTGTAGTAAGTCCAGGTACAATTTTCTTGGCCACATTCATTATATTTCTGGAAAAGGACCAATGGCAACAGATAAAAGCAAGCAGATTTCTAGCAAGTCTGCCCCTTCCCCTTGTCCAAGTGCAAATATATCTTTGTGCATAACAATTGAATTACCATAGGGGTCTGACAGATTCAGGTCAGCAACATCCTGAAGCATGGACTGACGATTGTGCACCTGTTGTATGGCATCAGGAGGATCAAGAACTGTGACCTCAGGGTGTGCATTCCGGTAATCCTTCAAAAAGAAGTTAAAAGCAATGATGAGAAGAGGACCTTAGAAACTCTGCAGACATGAAATGCATCAAGCTCAAATTCATGAACTCCAGTCTGTACATCTTCTACATGCACAAGCAAGAGGACACACGAGAGAAATAGAAACCAAAAAGATGAAACATAGGAAACAAGATTGGAAGTTATTAAATGAGAACCCAATATATGTCAACCTTATATTAGTTAAACAAGACAAAAGCGCCTTTTATCAGACAAAAAATCAGGTTTTTCTGGATTAATGCAAAGAATTTGTGCAAAACACTTCTTTATAAAAGATGACAACCTGGAGTATATATGTACCAACAAGTTTATAAACAGCAAAGTCAAGAACTATGCAGTGTCCAAAAGCAATGATTCCATCTTCGATTGTGAAAGCATCAGGAAGATCATGAAGGGGATCTCAAGGTAAAGCTTTTTTAAAAGTGAGTTACCAACTCCTTAGGTTCATAGTATCAGACATTTGATCTTACTACTGTATCAAGTGTGATATGGTCTAAGAATTAGGATATATTGGTCAATATGTTTGCTTGAACCTACAATTGATGATTACTTAAGATTGAAGTTATGAGATCAAACCCACAACCTCCCGGCCAAATGAGAATGACACCATTTTCTAGAAGTGCATCTAGAAGATCAAAGAAGCATTTTTCTGCAGTACAGTTATCTCTTGTTAGTAAGAACTCAAGGCAAGTGCAAAAATTCATTTCATAAGATTCTATTATTCTCAAAAGGAGATGGTTATTTAGTCCACACTGGAGCAAGACTATCGCATGCAATTGTCTGAGCCTACAATGTTAATACACAAACAATGAGAGAACCTATAGTTAAAATTATAACTGTCCAAAAATCTATAACTATATGGCAATTTGTCTGTATATAATTATTCACTCTTTCATTCTCCAAAAGATATATTTAGCACGGCAGATTTCATAGATCTCATTTCGAGAACAGAATTGATTAATCACTAACAAATTCTCTAGCCAAGAGGGATCTTTGTTTCCCAAACAATCCCTTGTACCCTTTATGTTGAGGAGTTCAAGATTCTTTATATTCATGGTTGTCCATGGCAAGCAACTTTATGGCACACAACAAGCATGCAACATTTCAGAAAGTTTAACTCATACACCACGTAAAGCAAAGATGCTTTTATGTTGTCAATCTTTTAGGAACAAGTTAACATTCATCAAACCAAACTAGAAGCTTAGCACAATAGACGCTAACAAGCCCAAACATCCGTACAGGAAGGAGCGAGCAATTATAATCCAAGTAACAACATCAAAAGACACCATGAAGAAACACAAATAAGTATAGAAAACATGAAATAGGTTAGCCCTCTCCTCAGAAAGCCAATATAAGGGTGGTGTTGACCTTGGAAAGGAGAACCTGCTGATAAAGATAAAATCAGGAATCCTCCGCGGAATCTAAACCCAGAAATCAGCTTAACAGTCCATGGAAGGAGAACACCATTTTTGCTTGAATCTTGAGGCTTCAACCTCAATTATGAAATCATGATTCATGAGGAGGAGAGATTGAAGTCCTCTGTAATATGTTAGATGGGAGAAGTTCAAGAAAAGACTGCAGCTGTCCGCAGTTGACTCACAATGGATGTCCAATCATTTCATCAGTCTGTAATTGCCTAAGTAATCTAATTTGTCTTTTCAACATGTCAATCCATTGCCACGGTTCAATATAAATACAGATATAAAAGACGACACTACCTCAAGTACTCGCCGCCATTCCTTTCCAGATAACTGCACAAAGTCAGAATGCAGATATTAATATGTGTCCAAAATTGTCAAGCAGAAGTTGGATTACAGATGGAGAAAGCACAAGCAACTCACCTTATGTAACACAATGTCAAAAGGACCTTGTTCTGAAAGGGGCCTACTTTGATCAATAGCTACAAACCGAATTCCCTTATTCCTGCATCAACATAATATTATTAACTGACAGTACTCCACACATTACACACTGATCGGTAAAAACTTTTTACATGAAAAAGAGTCATTATGCTGGCAATAATTGCAGCCATCAAACAATAAGCATCAATATGTTATTGCGGTCCTCCTTTTTTCCAATAAAACTTAGCGTGCCAAAACCAAATTATGAATTTGACAGCTCTAGACCCTACCTTAAAAGTGATGCCACAAAGAAAATATACAAACATGAAGAACATGACCATCCAGCCTTCAAGTCTTTTGGTCCAAATGCAGACCAAAAATAATTGAATTAACAACTGGAGACTGTGACAGCTAACAGTTCCAACTTAGATATCAAATTGTCAAAACAAATTCACCAGTCATAAACTCAAACTCCCACATCAATTCGAATGACGCAAACCAGACAGACGAAGTGTACTGAGTCCTAGAACAAACACTGGAAAGTGACAAGGAACATATAATAACGGCAGAAACTTCTTAGTTATTGTACACACATTGTTTTAGACCACAAAAATCTTTTCGCAGGTAGATCACATCTTCTTGTGTTGGGCAAACCACATAAAGGATATTCCATGTAGAATATTCATAAACAGGAATTAAATTCCCTCACTCATGAAGTTACATCCCTTCACGAAAACACGACTTTCCCATCTCAACAGTAGCCTTAAATGAGTGTTTACAATAGAATATGATAAAAAAAAAAAAAAAAACAGTGGAAAACAAAAGAAAAACCGAGGCTGACCTCAAGAGAAACACTTCTAATCTCAAAATCCCTATGTGTCTAGAATCCAATACCAAGAAGAAAAAATAAAAACTTCAAAATCATTTAAACCTAAACCCCCCAAAATCAGATACACTAAGAATTACCCGACAAGCAGCGTCGTTTTCTTGATTTTCACCGAGTTTTGTAATAATTATCCCCTAAAAAGAAACTGAATAAGAAAATAAATGAAATTAATTACCTTGCAAGCCGTTCAAACTTGGGCTGCAAAAAGCTCTTAATCTTCTTGGAAGTAAGAGCATATCCAACCACCACCGCCTTCATCGCCGGCGGAAACCCTCCGCCCGCTGCCGTAAACTTCCTATGCGCGGCCACCATTTTTTCTTCCTCTACCTCTCCCTCATTCCTCACCTCTTCCTTTCCTTCCTCTTCAGCATACACTATTTCTCCTCCCATACTCGTCAGCCGACCTTCTTTTTAACCTACGTATTTTCAGTGTATATATATACCTAAATATATATATATATATATATCTACGTATAATATACGCCCCTAATCCTATTCAAAACACCACAGCCGGCATCCGATCGCCTTTCCCCACAAAGCAAAAGCTTTTCTTGTAATACTCACTAAAATTTTTCCTTCTATCGGTTGATTAAATCAAAAAGGGTTTCACGAATTTCCTCCAAATGCAGCGCCGGATTTTTGAGAGAATTAGAGCGAGGAAACAGAGATTTAGCCAAGAAGCGAATAAAGAGATAGAGAGAGACAGAGACGTATATTGTGCATGTGCGTGTATATATAGATGCGTCTGTGTGTGTCTCTCTCTATGTACAGAGACACAGAGAGAGAGAGAGACAGACACACACACACACAGAAAGAGAGAGAGACAGAGAGGTGAGCTGGAGAGTAAATACCAGGTTTGCTGAAATGCAACGCGTGGAGCAGAGCCACACTATACAAATATATATATCTATATGTATGTATATATCGTAGTGCATATATATATATATATTTACACATGTACGCCTGGGGCCCTGCAACTCTGCCGGCGTATATATATATACATATATATATATATATGTAAAATGCACTCCAAAATATAATCTTAATCTATATTTATATTATTTACAAATAGGTATACTCACTTTTAATTTATAGTTTATTTATATAATTATAGAATTGTAAAAGTTATTTTTGATAGTTAAAAAATAAAAATAGTTTTGTACAATGATATTGGTATTTTTTGAGCATGTGTAAATTTTATATAATATAAGTGGTATATATAAATAATATAGATATTTTATATAGTATATGTATAATTTTTCAAAAAATAAATTATTCAAATAAATAGATCATAGAATAAAAATGTAGATGTAGTTATTCTTATATTAAGATTCGAGACTTTAGAATAATTACTTTTTAATAGATGAAATATTAATAATTTTCTCTCCACGTGCATTTGAAGTAATTTATTTTATTTATCTTCAATAATTCATTATATATATACATATTATTTTATTTAGTTAAATAAATATAACAAAAAATTTAAATTATACATACGTATCAAATATATTTTGATTATACCGTATTAATTAATCAGGAGAGGTAAAAATAACTATTTATGTTAGTATGTTTAATGAATTGACTAAAGTAACCCCATCTAAAAACAAAAATTACAATGAAGTTTTTGTCATATATTCTTTTTTATTTTTATATAATTCATACTTTTCTCCATATATATAATTTTCTCTTTCTTCTCTTCAATTTTATCATCCAATTTTTTTAAAACATATTTTCATATAATTATTAAAAAAATAAATAAAAATATAAAGATGTATTAATATTTATAAATTTTATATACCGTAAATTTTAATACGTACATTGAGTGTGTCACTGCTGCTAGTTCTTAAATTGAGTGTGAGAGGTCTATGTTAATTTTCATTTATCAACAAAATGTGTTGACTAAAATATCTTCGAATATACTTATTTTTCTCTGCCTCGTTAAATTTTAATTTTCTATGAATAAATTTTCCACCATTTTCGTGAAGTTAATTTTTAAGATTAATGTTTTGAAATAATTTTGATTAGTTATTTTAATTAAATAAATATAAAATTATTCAGATTGGTCTGGTTAAAAGAATCGATCTGTGATTCATCGTAAATGTGAGTAGAATTTAATATTTAGAATCTCAAATAAAGTTGGCAGTTACATTTTATTAACATTCTGATGCTATATACTACGATCAAAATGATCATCCTATTTAAAAATTAAATTATATAAAATTGAGAATTAAATTGTTTAATGATGATGTGATAAGAATGGATGATGCAGTGCATGGCATGGCAAGATATGGAGATGGGCATGAGAATGAGTGATGGTGTATATCTGATGTGGATTTGCATGAAATTGCTTTGTTGGAGCAATTTGGATTGTATAAGGTATTGTTGTGGGATCTTATCTTAATTGCATCTCTGCATTTGAGATATGTTTGGATCTCGTTTAATTATTTGTTAATGAATGATGTGCTAATTAAGTAGTAATTTATTTGTTGGTATTATATTAAATACTAAGTTTGTGGAGATTCACATCCATGCATGTTTGTCTTTGAGTAATTAAATAGAAAACAAATCATTGCAATTATTTGTGTTGTAATAAGTGGGCAATGCATGACCCCATGATCCATGTCAATCTGCCATTTTATTCAGATTTTTTTTTAATTATTTTCCTATTTGGATACTGTTGTACCCCATTTGCTGAGAATATTATGCAGAACTTAGTTATTATTATTATTATTTTTTATATAGAATAAGATTTGCTACATTATTCAAAGAATTAAAATTTTAATTTAAAGAACACATTTCATATATATATATATAAACTATGATTAAAGAGACATTTATTATATTGTGCAAAAACGAAGCACGTTTTATTGTGTTAATTTGAAACCAAAAATAAAATCCCGAAAGAGTTGGAAAATTCGTTGTGATCCATTGCTTTTTGTGGGAGGAGGATGGGCATTGGGCAATATATCCTTGGAGAACATGATTCTCTCTTGCAAATAACATTTACCAAAAAGTCAAATGAAAATTGGAGGCCCAGAATCCCACTAGAGGAATATATAATTGGGAGAGGAATAATTGCATCTAATGCACCAAAACCCACAACACAGGATCATGTATATATATATATATAGACAGACTGCCCACTAATAAATTGGAGTAAAGAAAGCAGCATTTTTGATGGGACCATAACTCTAACTCATCACATTACATGCATGAGTATATATGCGCACTCCCCCAATTATGGAGCATATAACATTTCTAAAGTAAAATTCTGTATATTTCCCCATTTTGACCTTGTGTATGGACAATATTTTCTGTGTCGCTATCAAGAAACAATTGTAAGATTGCATTTAGACTCGTGGAATTGAATTTGAGGGAATGATTTAGAATATGTATTTTAAATAGTTGGTATTGATAGTGCCACAAAGCATAATTCTAAATTTCAAATATATTAGTACTGCACAAAATGTAGATTTTCTGCAATAGTGAGTAGTCAAACTCCAAGTCGATGAGCTTGTTGATCTATTTGGGTAGAATCAGATCGATAAATGTATTGTACATGTTGATTTCTGCATTCCTCATATTAGTTTGAATGCATACAATATTAGTTAGCATTAATGAGATACAAATTATTTTGTTGATGATTCGCACTGAGATAAATAATTACCTAGTTTGTCACGTCAGATGTCTGTTAGAGGTCGGTTCTACGTTTTATCTTGATTTAAATGGTGGATTGACCTGCTTATGGGGATAATCCTCAATTAAAATTCTCTGAAGTTTAAATCAGCTCACTTCAATTATATTATGCACCGTAAAACTAAACCTCATAGTCATAAATGCATGTCTTTCTTATGAAGACCCCAGTATTTATAAAAATTAATGTGTCAGAGCATGTACGGATCTACATGTCCAATAGCCCGGCCTTGATTGGTTCAAGACTAATGGTTGTAATAATAAGTTGCCGGTGGCGTGGATCTGGTTGAATGAAAAGAAATAAACCCTCATCCTATTTCGTAATTTTCAACACTCTTAGGGGGCAATTACATTTTGTGAGCTCTTGTAAAATCTTTAACAGCCATCAATCCAGATAATGATTTCTAAAATCTTGAAAGTGAAAAGTACTAAGTCTACTTCTTACATGACTAGTTACCGACACATATACAATCAATTGCCACAAAGCTATAATAGGATGTCAAGATTATAACTCAATTGTCAAATCCATCTGATTGATACTAAATTATATGTCTGGTCAATATTAAACTTGCAGAAATTACTATTATTATGCAATAAAACTATTATCATTTAATATACAAATATAAATATTGATCATATATTGGAACTAGAGCACCATTATGGCATCCCTTCACTTAATTTAAAAATTATTCTTTTGTGTGGCTAATGTTATCTAGAGATGGTTGTTGTCCCACCCAAGTTTGGATCACCTTTTACCGCACATTGAACATGACTTTTTGTAATAAGTTCTTAATTTGCAGTTGTTTGAGCAGTGATGGATATATATGTTCTTGCACGCAGCAACAAAGTTAGTGGTATATTTCTTGCCAAGTGTCTTTGTAAAGAATTAATAGGATGTTTTTTCATGCCAATTTGTTTACTCCATTATCTATCTATTGACCAGTAAAGAGTAGAATAAACATATGGACAAGTGTCTGAACGAAAATATTTTGAGATGTCTAAAAATTTAGTAAGATATTTGATAAATTTTTTGGATCTACCAAGTTACTATAGAGAAAAAGATATTATGTGCTTGATAATATGGACCGCCAAGATGAGGCCTGGTGGGTTGATCAGTAGGGATCCGCTTCCTTTATTTTGAGTATTAGGAAAAATTGTTGAGAAGACATCATAAGTCTTCTCTATTTCATTAATTAAATAAATATACACACATGCTAAATTACTAATACTAGAAAAGGATTTGTAATGAAGAATCTTTTTGTTTTCTTTAGAAAGGATTGTAATGAAGAAGCTTGAGTGCTTAGTATATACATATATGCAACATGCAACAAGTTGTTAAAGGAGTTTCCTTATATACACACACATGTCTGGACAATTTTTGCAAGTCGTATGCGCTCCTCTCCTTTTGGTGCCATGACATTATCATGGTTTTGGTTTACTTTTCGGTGGTGCAAGAGATCTCTTATTTGTCAAGGAGTCGATGTCATTGGAGGTGGGATCAAAACCCTGCTCATGGTGGGGAGCGTTGAAAACAACAACACCACTTGAAGATTTTGTCATTTTCTTCTACGTTTTGACATGAAATGTCCTTTGACAATATCGACACAAATAATGTATGCGCAAGGGATCATGGGATCATGACATAGATGTCATGAAACACATGAACAACACATCCAGTAATAATACATTTGTCCTTCTTTTCCTCTCTTGTGGTGGATGCTTTTTCACGGTACAAGTGGGTGGGCTGATGCAAGACAATAGATATTTCCATGTTGTCTATGACTTGTGACTTTGGATCTATATGGTCTTAGTCTTTTTGAAAAAATAAATCACGGGTTCGTATTTCAAAATAACAATTAGAGAACTAATTTTGAATTTTTTTTTCCTAAGAAACTAAACTCAGCTATATCGTATAAACAGATGGATCGGACTTGTGACCTGTGGTCGAATATGTTGTTTTTTTTAAAATTGATGGATGCATCATAATAGTCATTTATGAGATAAAAGTAACTTTTAGTTCTTGAAGGTAATTTTCCCATTAAACTCATGGTTGAGTCTATTACCGCATCAAACATGTATCTTCTTATGTATCAAGAATTGGTAGGAAGAGAGACTAACAATGGCAATGCATGTTCATAGTCAGCCTGGAGATTGAGATTATAAGCATGGTCCATGGTCCATGGGCTATATGGGCCATAGGAGTAGCACCAAATTTATGGTCATGATTCCCTGAGCGTGATGGTCCAAGATCCGTCAAGGAGGAAGCCTGCAGGTGATACCAGCCACATAACAATTCTGACTTTTTCAACTAGACTTTATGCCAAAATAAAGGAAAAAATCACAGGGGAATTACGATTCTCGGAAAATAAATTACATAAATAGAAGCTTCTGCCGTCACAAGTAGAAAAAGGCAAAGCGAAATGAAGATCTTGTGCAATAAACAAGTGACATTAAGTTCTCGAAGCATATCCAAAGTTTTATCCATGAGCCTATAAATCGTGTTATGTACTGCAGTATAATTTGAGCATTCCTTGCATTCTACTTGCAACTCCCAAATAAAATGACAGTTCTTGTTCCCGGTTACAAAAAGTTCTAAAGATTTCTACTCCCGCCACCATGAATCATGATATCCATACAAGATTATTGAAGTTATTAAATCTACCATCCTTGTTATGTTGACATAGAAATTTCGGTATACATAGAAGTCCACAACCAAATTTGGAAGGTACGAATCCTTGCACCCTAGCACCATTCGGCACTTGAAACTGACTTGAGAACCCACGGCGAAGACCCTTGCTTCCGATATTATAACAAAGGTACGTTAATATTTGATGGAGTCAGTGAATCGCATCTGCGACATTCAACTTAGAAGAGACCTGGTAGTTCTCGGCCACCTGGAGGATTTTCATCTAATCTCTCAAACTATATCGAGCTAGTCCATTCATTCATTGGTTGATCCTTGCTTGCCATCTAGAAGGTCAATTTCTCCCTTGCCTTTGGAGCAATAGTTGACTATGCATAAGAAGTCTTTCCCTACGGGGTCTTATTGGTTGACTCTGGCTAAGTCAAGTCAGTTAAGGACAGTGTCACCCCAGAACCTGATAAAGAATTCCCATACCAGGATAGCTTTTCTTCTGCCTTCCTTATAGTTTGCCCATCCTGCAACTTTCAAGGCCCAGGAACCCATTAGCCATTGCTTAACCCTTCCTCACTCACAAACCGCACAGCCTATCAAGATCCCATGGACTGACGACCACCTCGTCCGCCTTAACCCACACCAAGTAATAAGCAGATACCCCCAGCTAGGGCACCGCTTCATTTTTGTCACCCCCTGGGACAAACTATCATACCATAAAACAAGCAAATATAGAGTCCAGCAATCCAGTCCTAGTCCTGGACTATATTCATTGGCTTCCACCACAAAATGATCTAGTGTTTTTCGCATTAACTTTTTATATATTATTGTATCATATGCGGGTAAAGAAATATTAAATTTTTATCACATTATGCTTCTCTTTTCCTGTCCTACAGTGCTTTATACAGAACAGAATACATTCGACCGAGGCAAACAACCAGTTCTGTTTTTTTCCAGCATTAGAAGGGCCATAAAGCAATCCCAAAGTTCATTGCCGGAATTCACATGGCAGCAACATACACGACCATCCACCCAGAACAAAAATCAATATTTTTAAAGCTCATTGTGAAAGATCTTAGGTGGAAGAGTAGGATATAAGTTACAAAGAACAAACTAGGCCTTTGCATCATCTGTTTAAACCAGACAGCTTTTTGGTCTCAGTAGTAGAAGTATAGCGCATCTAAAGCGAATTATGAGAACCACTCATACAGAGACCATTCGTCGGAGAAACATGAAAAGACAGGCCAATATGCAAAAGAAAAGCTCACGCACGCACACAGAGACATGCACATTAAACACTTACAATTTTCAGAGATCTGTGTCCTATACTAATCAATAACAAAGTTCTCACAGCACCAAGGACATTACATTTGTCAGCCAATCAGTTAAACTCCTCCCGCACCTCTACCAACTAAAGGAAGGGTGAAACGAACAAAAAAGACAGAAAAACACCAAACTAACAAGCATCCTACGTAAAAAAGACTGCAGAATCATAAGACCTATGTGTATGGCATATACCAACCTTGCTTTCAGTTTGAGAAGCTTTCTTGAATGAGTCCCGTTAGTTGGTATTTTATGAAATTATTGAAGTCAAATGTGATAAAAAGATCTATGATATGAAAAGTTCTCAAGTGGCTCAACTAGAAACATACAATAAGCGAGAACTTATTCTCAGCCACGAATTTCTTGAATGGTTGAGCGCAGTACATCATCCCCAACAATTGATCGTAATTGTTTCATGAAATTTTCTTTTCCCAGCTTCCCTTCCTGAAAGGAAAATGGTAAATACTTCATTACGTAAAGAACGTAACATTAATTAAAACCTAGTCCCCAGTTCCATATTACGTGGAAGAAATGCAATTGCTCACCTTATATGATCTCCATAAAGTTTGCAATTCTTGTAATCTTGACATAGGAAGCGAACTTCTCAGCTTAGAGAATAACTTTGCAATAAATGGATGGAGAACCCAATTCATACATGAAAATCTATTTACGGAACCTAAGGGGAAAAAATTGGATGAAATTGGTCAAATCTCTGTTTCAAAAGATGTAAAGTACTAAGCAAGCATATGAATATGGAAGAGAGTTACTCACCAGATATATTTACAGGTTTGTAGCTGACTACACACTCTGGCAAAATATGAGTGTTCATATTGGCATGCCAAACTATATACCACTTGGGATTCTTCAGGTCATCAACACCGGTATCATACTCTACACTTGAAGGATACATCTGTTGAGACCCTGCTTCAACCTTTTCACATTTTCCTAATATCACTCTACACAGTATCACATGCTTCTCGCCATTCTCATCTATCTCAGACAACAATGCACTGAGCCACATTTCAAAAATCACAAGTTAAAAATAAGCAAATCCAAAACGCCAAACAAATAATCCACAAACAAAAGCATAAAATTTCCATATTAGAGAAAAGTTAGATTACAAAACTAGTAATAAATAACTTACACGTGACACACCGAGGCAGAGCGAGAAGTCATATAAACATTTTAGTTAAACGTATTTTGAGGCAAGTCTAAACACAGAAAACGCACCTATGCTGGGGCAATCGTATAGGAGACAAATGAATTCCAATGCCTGGGCCTCCAGGATGTGGAACCTTGCTAGGCACCCGAAATCCATGCTTCAAAATGCTCTCCACATCCTTGGCTGACGTCCCATACCACGCAAAAACCATGTTACTCTCTCCTCTAGCTTGTTTCGTGATATCCATCTGCTTAGAGAAGACCTCACAACGCGCCTTATCCAAGGGTTCAGTCCGTACACATTGATGAATGGCCGTAACTTTAGAACCTGGCTCCACAATCTCCAATCCTGACAAGAACAAATTCTTAACTATTGCATACCCTTTCTCCTCAGTCGCCAAAGTTCTCGCCTTTGGCCACCTTGCTGACTGCAATTCACTCCCCACCATCTGCCGCCTTTTCACGTTAATGCTGGACAAATTATCATCCATTTTTTCCTTTTCGCCATTCTCCTCTCTCTTTCTCTTACTCAATTTCACAGTCTTATTCGATACCAAACACTCAGAACTTCCTGAATTCTGCATAATTTTGATATCAATCTGAATTTTCCGGCAATCCTCATCGCCACTCACCGAATCATCCTCACTATCAATTTCACAGCTGTTAACAAAAATTTTGGGGAAAAAACACTTACCCTCAACATCAATCCAAGAAATAGACCGCTGATTGCCAGTATCCAATTCAATCTCGAGCATCCTGTAAAAGTCAAAAAAGCAGTTGAACCCCCGAACTTGAGCCTCAACCACGGGCTTCCCCTCAGCAAACCCTAATCTCATCACCTCCATCACTTCCTTCGGGTAATCAACCCACGATCCATCCTCATAGAACATAAACTGTTCCGGGACGGAGCTCCGCTTGAAGTTGGAATAATTCTGGATCAGCAGCTCACAAGACAATGCCGATGAAGATCGAGAAGCCGAGACCCTCCCCTCGACCTTCCCATCCGCACACTTCTTCGCCATCATCGAGCTCGAATTCAAGGAATTCATGGCCGAACTTAGTGTACAATTTGAGAAGCTCCCTGTACAATATATCGACAAAAACCCGCAAGAACTTCTGAAGAGAAAAATCCCACATTTTTGCCGCCCGCGTATTTATAAAGGTCCCTGTAGAAGTCGGTTAGAACACCCAAAAGACGATTTAGCCCCCGAGTCCCAACATGTCACCACCTTATAAACCACTGGTAGTTAAAAGGGCATTCAAGGAAATTTGAAAATCCTCATAATGACTTGATGGCTAAGAAAATAGCCCATTATTTAGTTTATTTAATTATTAATTAGGGAGTTCAAATTTAATGGGCTGATTAATTTAATTAGGGTTTCTTCAGCCCAAAGAAAAGATTTTTATTTTAGGGGCATCTGAAATTCAAAAAGTCCATAATTTAGACTTTATTTACTTTATTCTATTCTAAGTTGGCAGCTTGCGGCCGACGTTGGGTTGCCCCACTCCTATGTATTCATACTATTCACTCTTAATTTAATAGGACTATAATATAAATATTTCAACAGTTTCTAACGTTTTATTTATATTAATTCCACGCGACGCCCCTTCCTGTTTTTTTAATTACATATACTTAGTTGGTACTAAACTTTTGTATTATTTAGCCAACTTGCAAAAGTAGTTGAGAGTGGGGAAGTTGTTCTTACTTCTTGGACTCATGGGTCCAATCCACCCAATTAGCTTTAGATCATCATATATTATCAAGTTGAGCTTTGGTCGGGTCTTGATGGGATGATACTGAAATGGAGTCAAGTTGGCTCCAGCCCACCAAATAAATAAAACTTTCATTTGTTTTTATTTTCCCCCCCGAAGAAAACTCAAATAATGTTATTCGTCTTCACAAAACTCAAATGTCTTTTTAGTTCGAAAATCATAACGTACATAATTTTTTGAAACTAAAAATACATGATTATGAGTTTTATAAGATTAAAAGCGACACCTACAATATATAATTATAATACCAAAACAAATTCTTCACTTCTTTTATAGGACTAAAATCGCATTTGGCAGCTATATGTTCTTACAGTTATTACGTACCAGTTGCGTGTTGCATTTGTTTCTTCGCTTGATTTCCATAACCAACCACTCTTTCTCCATTCATATATAACGAGTGCAAAGCGACAAAACCTAAGCAAAAAACAACACACATGCAGTCCGAATTATCAAAATCCTCCTGAATTCTTACAAACATGTTACAACACATTATTCCTCCCCCGCCATGCATGCATGCACGAACCAAACCGAACAACACAACGTAAGTTATAGCTAACTATTGAGTCTTGAAAGGCTTGTAGGTCTTGACATCCTCCGCAAGGCCCTGAATGGATCCGGCAGCCGCGACGACCGACACGACGAGGCAAGCCCAGCTCAGTATTTTGAGCCACATCCAGCTGAAGGAATACTTTGGTATTTTGTTCTGCGCGATGTGCATTTCAATGGGGAAGTAGACTGTTAAAGGGTAGAAGGAGGCTGCCCCGATGAGGCCCAAGAAGTCGTTGAAAAATGGGAAGATCATGGCGATAAGAGCTGTTACTACCACGTACGCTGTTCTCCACACCAGTCTGAAGAAGTTGATGTTGTAAGATCCACATAGTAGTGGGATGTTTACTGCGTGTTCGGTGGTGATGAATTTGTTATCTGGGTATTTCTGGCTGTAGTGGTTCTCCACGAAACCGAACAGCGGCTGGGCGAACACCTGTTTGTAATGCTTGTTACTGTTAGGGGATCAGATAGGAGAGTACACGAAGAGGTAAAGAAATTACACATTTTTTCATAGTCATATCACTTAATCCAAATTTACTATTAGCTACAATTTTATCGGCTATGGCCTAAAAATACGGTAAATATATTGTCAACTATGGTTAAATAAAGATCGGTACAAAATTTTAGATTATCCACCACAAAATTATTCCGTGCCATAGCAAATGCTAATCATGACAAATATTTTAGCTATACTTACAAAAATCACAGTCAACAATCATTCTGTAACCATAATCAATAACTAGTTATTACGACTATTTATTTTTAACAATGACAATTAGACATGATTAAATATATTTTTAGTCTTGTAAGTATACCCCTTTGGCATTTTTAGTCATGTATATTCCCCTTCAATCGAAAAGTGATAAGTATATTACATGTGGCATCTTATCCAAAAATGGGGCTTCTCACCATAGGAGACTTTCGGACGTATTTAAATTTTTCAGTCAAATGTGTCTTAAATTAGCGAAAATTAAAAATATATAGGATTGTTTTGCACCTAATAATATAAAGGACTAAGACACCTAACATATATATGTGTGTGTGCGCATACAGGTGGTGTTACCTGGTAAGCACCAATAAGATGGACAGCAATGCAGACATTGGCAAAGTCAATCAACCAGAAGGGTTCATAAAATCCAAATCCAGTGAGGAAATTGCCAGGCGCATTGTTCCCAAACGCAGCGTAGCCCACGCAACCGCAGAGGACATAGAATACGGTGGTGGTCGTGACTCCCACGAAAGACGCTTTCTTCATCACCTTGTTCTCCGCTGGCTGCGACTTCAATGTGTCCTATAAATTACCGTGTCCTAGCTACAGTTAGAGCTGCCTACTTACAACAATTCTTTCAAACTCGTAAAAAAAATTGTATTTATAATTAAATTCATTGTGATTAATGTCCAGTCACGAATTACTCTTTTTATAAAAGCTCGTTGAAATATTACCAATTTCATCTAGTAGAATTCAACCAACACGTCAGAAATTAAATCAGGGAACAAGTGTAACACACTTGTTATATGATTGAGCAATTTTTTAAATTGCATACACTAATCGTACGATAAGTATATTACACTTATTATATAATTAATTTAAATTTAATTTTGATTAGAATTTTTCATAGTATAGAGTACGAAAACGTAACAATCACAAAAACGTGAGTTCCTAAGTCTGATGAATAATAATGCAGAAAAAGCAAAGGGTGATTTGATGTATTATAAGAAGAAGAGCTTTCAAAAGGCAATTAAGGGGAATTTGTGGTCCATAGAAAACAATATTTTGTAGTAAAAAAAACTGCCTTTATTCCAAAGATATGAAAGAGTTGGCTTTTTTAGTAAATGATCCTCCTCCACTAATTGTGACCATACTGCACATCACATGCATGCACCCATCCATTTCCTGGACCAATAATTCCACGTATATATACTGACAAAATTTCTCTATATATTAATTAATACTCCATAACTATATATATATATATATAATAATTTCACAAAATTATATATTAAAGTTTCTCACTTTTAATTCTTCTACTAACTCTAGTTGACAAATAGAGGAAAATTATGAAAATTACATTTTACGTCCCACAAATTAGTAGTTTTGTGATTTTGGTCTGTTGATTTAGAACCACACATTACATCCTATAACTTCAATAAATTTGCAAGTTTAGTCCCAAATCTTAATTCTATTATTTTTGTTTTTACAGAAACATGTTGATGCTTCTCAAGATTTAACGGAGCCGGTGCCATAGAAGTGACGTTTCGGATAGAAATTTAACGGAATTAAAGCTTTGGGACAAAAAATTATGAAACTTTTGAAGTTCTGGGATGGAATTTGGTAGGTTAAAAAATAATGGGACCAATATAATATGAAACTTGTCGCAAATTATGAAATTATTTTCGAAAATTATGGAGAAAAGGTGCAATTTCCGTTACTATTTATTGCCCTACAAAATGGGTTATTTGAACAATTATTTGATTTTGGAGTGAACTCTGGAAATGGGTTCACTAATTAAATATTAACTTAATATAATTATATATCACAAAAGAATCTAATCTTCACTTCACCAACCAGATTCTCTCTATGCTTCGTCGGTGTAGAATTATCGTAAGACAGGAACAAATATATTAACGTTTCGATTTCGAATTGAAAAATTATAATTACACAAGAACAACATCATAATATTTACGTCTATGTATATATGCATATAATTGTAAGACCGCATATACGTTAATGCATATTTTATTAAAAAATTATAATTTGTTTACCATAATTAATTATCATAATAAAAAATAAAAAAAATATTGTGAATAGTAATTAACCGCGACTATGCAACAACTATAGGTTATACATAATTTCAGCAAGCGAAGCTCAAATATTAGTATTAACTAAAAATCATGATAAATATTTTGATCATAGCTAGAATCACCATAATTTTTTTTTATTAAAGCTAAAACGAAGGCAAATATTAATTAATTATGATTAAAATTTAAACTTTTACTTTGATTTATTTGCACGTAATCGACTTATTATAATTTCCACATTTGTAATGCTTAACAATTCAATTTTTGTAGTTGAATTTTTTTTTTTTTTGGTCTAAATATCTAATCATCATACTAATATATATCTAATGCAAAAATAAGAGTCGAATCCATATAGAAAAGAAATGAAAAAAATTATATTTTTAGTTTCATAAAATTGGAGATTCAATACATTTAATCTTTTGCTTTACGAAAATTTTAAAATAGTCCCAAAATTAGAAAAACTCGACAGAATTATTATTTTTGGACTGTTTTGAAATGTGTCGATTTTTTTTTAATTTTAAAATAATTTTAAAAATTTCATAAAATAAAGAATTAAATATGCTGAACCTCGATTCTATGAGATTAAAATACAGTTTTATGGGAAGAATATCATATGGAGGGTAAAGGAATGAAGAGAAAGTTGAGTTGAGTTGCCTGGATCTCAATGAGCACAGTTGAGTAAGCATAAGCGAAGGCTATATCACCAATGGCTTGAAAGCTTCTCCACACCTTATCCGCTCCTGTTACGTCCACCCCCACCGTCGTCCCAGTTAGGCTTGTCCTCACATGTCCACCACCTTATTTTTCCAACCAAAAAAAATAATAAAAAATTAAATACATACCATCAACTATTTACAAGCTACAACGTGATTATGTAAGTACCTGCAACCTTGGCTATAGACAGGCCAAGGCCAATGGAGGAGTAAGCAAAAGACATGACGGCTGCAACGATGGAGAGCCACGATAATTTGTGGAAATTTGGTATTTGGCTCAGTATTATCTGAATTCCCGCAAATATGGCCATGAAAGGGTAGTTCGATATCGAGCACTTAACATCGTGCCCGTTCTTGTGGAAACAATTCGACCTCTTTACAGCTCTAATAATTATATATACGTATATCAAAATGTTTAACAATTAATTAAATAATTCCTTATTGATTTATAAAAATTAATAATAATACGGGTTATTAATTTAATTTGTGAATATGTACTCACACCATACTGATAGAGGCAGTAATTGTGTATCCAATTGTGACCCCAACAAGATTACCGTACTGAGCCAGTCCACATAACTGAACCTTCAAACCTCCTACAGCACAAATCAAAAGAATCAATTAATAATATCTAGACCTATTTAACATATGAAAAAATTTATTTATTTTTAATAAACTGAGAATTGAAGCATATATCTAAAATGGGCTTATCTCAAATTAAAGTTATTTTGAGTATATATTTTGTTTTTTAAAATAAAGTATAAAAAGTACACTAGATACGATTATGTGCCATGTGTAATCATGACTGGATATATTAATTAAAGTTTATATGTATATATAATTTTCATATTTTACTTCTTGGTCTGGCGATGGTTGTAAAAATGTTGAAATCAGATGCTATTAATTATTTATGCCAACTTTATTTTCTACTTTTTCTTATATGAAAAGGATAATTAATTAATAACCTAAGTGAGAACGGACGACTCCCATGTAAGTGTAGTTTCTGGTGCCGTGGACGGGGCCGGGGCAGCGGTAGGAGTCCGCGAGCAGCGTGGAGGTGAAGTATGTGATGAAGGAGAAGGCCATGAGCACGGCGGGGCCGGCCACCCACCCCAGCTGCGCTATCGCCCACGCCAGCGACAGCACTCCAGACCCTATCACCGCCGTTATTATGTGCGCACTCGCCGTCAACATCGTCCCTTTTTCATCATATCATCAGCACAATTACAAAATTTACATGTGTGTGTGTCTGTGCTGTGCGTGTTCTTGATACATATATACGTGTGTGTGTGTGTGTGTGTGTACCAGTTCTCTTGACACGACCGTCGTCGTCGAAACTCTTGCTTGAATGACCAGTCTCGAGGGATTCCATGGGTTGTGCTATGTACATGGAGTTCTTCTGGTACTCCTTAGCCATTGTGTCTGAGTGTGTGCGTGTGTGTGTGTGATTGTTTTGAGAGGCTGAGATAGGAAAATGGGTTGTGGACGAGGGATATATATAAGAGGATGGAGGGTTGAGAAAATTGTGTCAAAATTACGCTTTTAGTCCATGGGATTTTAGGACTAGAATATATCGAGTTTTCTTAATGTTTAAAATATTTTGAAAATCTTACAAAGTAGAGGATTGAATATATCAAGTATCTTTAATTTTAAAATTATTTTAAAAATTTCATGAATCAAATAATTAAAAATATTACAGCTTTTATTTTATGAAACTAAAAGTATGTTGCCCAAATTGTGGAGGTGTGAAAACTCAAGGAAAAATGTGGAATCAAAATAAGTCTAAAAAGTGAGTTTGAATTAACTAAAGTGTGTGTGTGTGTGTGTGTGTGTGTGTGTGTGGTGGGGTGATTGATTAATGTATTGGAGTCAAAGAGAGGATAACAGTGTTGGAGAAGAATGGGGGAAATAGGAGAATTCTTGTTTGTATTGTATTTGTAGCAAATTATGATAGTGATGTGAGTAACTAATATGAATTTAAAATTTTAAAGAAAAATTACATGTACACCCTTTAAGATTAAATTAAAATACATAAATATTTTTTTTATATATTTTGTGAATTGATTATATTATTTTGAGATAGTTAGTAGTTGTAATTATAAGTATACTCGATATTCAGTAGTAAAAATTTATGCAAACGCACAAACACCCAGCTCCCATAAGGGGATGTAATTTTGCAAAATAAATAGGAAATAATAATTGTGTATTTAGATCTGATCTCAAGGGGTAACGATGTAATTTACTTTTATTTTAATAGTGAAATTAATATTTGATATTATTAAATAAGATTACATATAAGTAACTATTCAGATTTTCTAATTATAAATTAGTGTTTAGTGTGTATGGTGTTATATTTCGTACACATTATGTACATAAAATTTATATTAACTATCTGTATATGTGAATGAAAATATTTCATCATAAAATATTTATAATTAATTTCCATACTGTAAGCAAGTATTTATTACATATGCCATAATTACTCATGACTTGGAGGATTAAGTTTGATAATTGTGGATAATTGTTCGTTAATTGCATTAGAAGAAATATAATTTTTTAATTATTATAATTAATTATCTTGGTTTAATGCAAAACTTAATTACCATGTATGTGCATTAGATGCATATACTAAAAGGTGATCTTCACACATAAAATTGAGGCTTTCAAATTATGTTTGAACTTCGGACCTAATTTAGTGCCCTTTTAGTCCTGCAATTGAACAGATTAAACTTAAAAACAATTGTCCAAAGTAAACTTCTACGAAATCAATTATATATAGTATACTTTCACCCTAGGAAAATCAATTAATGTCAATTCAATTTAGGAAAAACTTATCCAAACGTTTCCTAATTAGAATATATAGGTTCAAACAAATCCAACCCGTAATAAGTTAGACCACGAAATTCTAGTTCAAGACAATTTATATTATTACATAGGAGTTAGGACCCTATATAGGTTCGGTTACTAATGATGATATATGATATGGCCTAAACATTTAAATTTAATTTAATTTATATATATATATAGTTTGAATAATAATTCGTCCCACCTTAGACGGTGCATGCTTGTAATTGTTTTCTTTTTTGTTACAACTTTAGAATCCCCCACAAATTTTGGCAAATGGTACGGTTTAGGCCATCGAAAGTGATGCACTAATAATATAAAATAATAATAACAATAATAGTAATAATAATAAAGTTTATTGCAGTAATTGATTAGGATTTGGATGCTTGCACAAGAAAGAGGGCCCTCACGTTGACTATTATGTCTCTTCTTACAGGTCAACTCATTCTCTTTTTTGTCGGTTAACCCCTTCTTTTCTCTCTTATTTGCTTTTTCCTCAACTAGATCAAAAAGGCCTCACCTTGTTATGTAAGATTCTGATGTCATGCTTACTCAAAATATATAATTTAATTATACATATATATATATGGGAGTAATCTCCTAATGAGTCGGTGCAAAAATTTAATAACCCCAGTATTATTTGAAATTACAAACATGTTACGATCCATACATTTTATTCAGGTCGTAATTTCAACTCGATTCGAGTAACTGTATATGGACTCATTATGACAAATATAGCACTCACAGATCCAATAACCCTAATCTTATTTGAAAATTGCGGGCATGTCCAGATCTGTGCATTTTATTCGAGTTGTTTCAATTAGACTCAACTCTGGTGATTGTATATGGACTCACTGTCACAAACCTAATAATCCTAACTTTGTTCGAAATTGCAGACATGTCAGCATCTGTACATTTTAACGACTCAACTCGAGTGATTATATATGGACTTATTTCTCATATCACAAAGGTAAATTATATTTTTTAGCTTAATTAGTGTATACTCCCCTCTCAACTGAATGTATCTTGCACTTACAAGTTATTGAATAACACGACTCTTTTTGTGCAACAATCGTGTTTCATTAATCAAAATTCTCGTTCAACGCCGAATCCATTCGTTTGTGCTTTCTTTTTCAGATTTCAATTCTGAGTGGCAAATATGGAATTTTTCCATTTTGTTTCAAATATTAAAAATGAAAAATAAAAACACAAACAGACAGATGTAAGTGTCTGAAAAATGATAGAAGCATACCTTAACTAGGTGCAAATTCAAACTTGAGTGGTAGTCCATATCCAATTATATCTCAAAATTGGTAAGAATATCAAAAGATAAGGGTACCTTATCCTATAAAAGAAAAATTCTTTACCTAAAAGCAATTATACAATTATTGTTCCAAATCTTAATCTATTTATATTTTATTATTAAACAGAGCCCTCTTTTGTCGTATCATTTTCTTTGTCTTTTTTTGTTAATTTTTATTTTTAATATTATTTCACCAATTATTTTTAAATTTCTCCTTATTTTTATACTGTCAAGTTGCTTACTTTTTTCAACTTTAATAAACTTTAACCTTTCATAACTTTCATTTTTTTTTTATTTAATTTTAACATTCTTATATTGCTTCAACTAATTAAAATACATTTTTAAATATAAAAATTAATTTAATTATACACGTGGATTTGAGTGTACCACACGCACTAATAGTAAAAATCGATGTTGAACAAAGTGAAACTATAAAAGTAAATGGGAAATTAAAAACTCAAAGAGATGTCAAACGTTTGGCTAATTCAATACCAATTTAAATTGATTTATTTTTTGTTATGTGATTAAAGGGTTAAATGGACTTCAAATTTGAGAAAAAGAAATAGGCCCATTTACTTCCACTACTTTGAAGCCCAGCCCAGAAAACAATTTACACGAAAACAAGTATTTATTTAGAGAACTTAAAAAAAAATAGTTGAGACTAGCATCCTGTAGGGAACGTACTCATTGATTGAGAATCCAATGTTTTAATAGTTGAGGTGTTCGATTCAAAATTCATCGAAAACATGTGTAAGTGGAGTTGTGCACGGTAGGACGGGATTATATGGAACTACCGCCATTTTGGCTATTGAGTGTTTTTTATAGATTTAAAAATTTAGAATCTGTTTGTTGAAATACTTAACTCTCGTATGGTTTCATATAATGGGGATCAAATCCTCTTGCTCCTCTTTGGAGTTTTTGTATTGAGGGATTGCATAAAAGCAAGAAAACTTTTTACATCCTCTAGTGTTTGTAGTCGGCTTTTGTTTGTTTTAGCATGATAAAATACGCCCATATGTGATAAAATGGATTGATGTTATTTGTCTTAAATGCATTTTACCCTCTATATTGTATTTAAATAACCCCTAAAAACAACAAGTAGATTACCCCCTATAAAAGCAAAAATGTAGCAACAAACCCCCACATTCTATCAGTGTCATGAATATGCCTGAAATGAAGTCAATTTAGTATTTCTTGCCCGTGTAAAGACCAAAATGCCTCTCTTCCCCAAATAAGTTCTCATTTTCTTTCACGTGGGTAATTTGCTCTCTTTTTTTCTAAAAAAAAAAAAAATCAGCAGAAATTATTTAAATATTGTAGGAAACAGTGGGGTAAAATGCATTTAAGCAATGTTTTTTTTCCATCCGAAGTGTAAGGAATGACCTCATTTTGTATGCGGTTTTTTTGGCATATTACTGCATGCAATAAATGACATGTCCCCAGTATCTAACATCTTGCGTTTTAGTTTCATACGTACAACTTACAACATGCTGTCACTTATTAAACGCCGGTCTTAATTGAGAAAACGTCTTTTTGGTTGGATATATTTTACGTTGTAGGTATACATACATACATACGTACATACATGTCCGGTTGTCGCGATTCAATACTGAAATCTCTTAATAGTAAAGGGCTTCTTTTGTTGTGATATTTCTTACACTTCTTGGATATATATACATATATATTAATGACTTCATCACATCAAAAGTATTGTAGTCTAGTGATTGAGATTAAAGTTGAAATCTCATGATCAATCTCGGAGTTCTCAATTTAAATTTCACTGGAAGTATGGATATTTATCTCATTTTATGTGTGCTATTGTATTTTATTTATTGTTGTTAATCATATTAATGTATTGATCGAATTAAAATATTGCTCAATGTATCAAGATAAATTATTGTAATTTATTTATCGTTATTAATAAAAAAAAAAAAGAAATTACTTTATCAAATTAGCCTATCTTAAACCAAAGAATTCAAGAACTTGTCTCCTGTTAAACAGGATGTATGCGACTAACATGCGAGTGGTCTTCCAATTGCACAACTCCTGAAGACTTGTAGTAGTACTGACACAGATAGCCAATTTCATAAGAGCATAGATCATCTGCAATGCTGAAACCTTAGCAAATAAAAATGGGACATCAACGGGAGACAGAACATGATGTCGTGTTCAACCTTACAACCTTAAATATTGCAAGAGAATTGCATAAATCAGAGTAACAATAGCGTACTAGAGTAGTGATTCATAGATGCTAAACAGACTTTATCTATAGATAAACTCGATGATCCATGATAGGCAAAAGCATAATTCAAATCACTGTCAGGGTTCTAAGGAGTTTCCAGGAATGCATCATTATGGAAAATACAGATAAAAGTTCAATGTAGTGAAGGTGGAAATGTGCAGAGAGGGTAAATATTCTTGAAATTAGTTGGGAAGTCATTAATACAGAGACCTGGTATGGAAATAAAAGTTTACAGACAAACACAACGTCCTATTCGAGTAATTCTGCCATAGTACGTTTTGTTCCCTGCAAAATGTTTAAGTTTATTCCACTTTGTAAGTAAATGAGAGTAAACATCATGTGTATAGCAGAAGTTATAGGTGAAAGAAATGAGTGCAGTCAATTATTATGATCATAGCTACCACATGCAAGAATGAATTCGTTTATATCAAACAAGAAAGAAGCGAAATCCGTCCAGCCAAAACGACATACTTACTACCGAGATAGAAGAATTCCCGAAATGTGAAAACCAAATGTGGAAAGAAATGAAATATCAAGGATTGTATTCAACTTTGATGTAGCATCACCTTTACAAACAGTAATAGCCAGCATGGAAAAGGGAATGGGACGGGATCAATTTTTGCAATATTTATTGCTTGTTCTATTACAACGCATTGGTTGCATATCAATTGAGTCCTCAGAATAACATAAGGCAGCACAGCTCAGAAATTATTACAGTGGAGAGGGCTGAGATTCAAGTATATGTTAATAAGGAATGTTTATTACTCATGTAGTGTTGTGCTAGTTGCTTAAGTGATCCACGAAGAAAATTTGTACTCAAGCAGACTTGGAACTAAAAGATATGAATCCAATTTAATCAACAGGATGCTAAATAACAGAAGAACAGAACATAAGAGTTCAACTAATAAGCATATCTGATCGAGTCACAGAGAGGAGAGCAAATGTTGATGATCTGATAGAGTCAGAGGAAGCTTATTCATCACAATTTATATGCACTGCCATAGAGCTAATACGATATGAAAAAGCACATATAAGTTGCAATATGTCGATACTTGAGTTGCCTTTACTCTTTGTGAGGCTGAAATCAACCACGCATACTGCACTTTTTTGGAATAAGCATATCCTCTAGCGGTTTACAGAAAGCTAAAACTGGTAGTAGAGGGCATCATAATCATCATTTTCATGCCTAGCCATATCAAATATGCATCTTTCAGTGAGAATACTTCGGATTCAGTTCATTTCCTCGGTGATCTCTTCAGTAAACTAAATTAGCTTCCTTGCAAGTAATCTTGGGACGGAAACAAGAAAATGCGAAGTAAGCAAATTCTTTGTGACTTCTATAGGACCTTCATGTAAAACAAATTATCAATCACCTAACAGAATCCTTACACGTTGGAAAGAAACTAATACTTGCAGGAACATTGTAAATGACCTAGTGAGAATGGTTTAGACGGTTTCAATCCCATCAATTTCAGAGATGTTAAACTATAATGACGAATCTTTTTGTTTGTCCAAGATCATCCATCATATCATAACTGAGGAAAGTGTACGGCAAAACGATGCATAGATATTTGCCTGAACTCGTTGCCATGGTTGTTCACTACCTGCAGTTCCCTATTGATTGTACCGTCAAAGTTAAATTGCACACAAGAATTCTCTTTATGCCTTCTTGAAATAAGATCTCAAATAAAAACGACATCATATACAACAAATAAAGCAATGTCATTAAAGAGGTCAAAAGCATCCATCTTTTGGCCTCAATTGGGTAAGCCTAAAACTCTTACATTACCAAGACCAGAAACTCTTTTGTCAAAAAGTTCAATGAAATAGTGATTAAATATATACCATTATCAGATGTAAGCTTGCCAAAAAGAACTGTGCATTGATGTTATGTATGGAAAATTGCAAAAGAACATAATGCATCATCATAATTATCAAGAACAATTAGTCATAACTGGCAATTAAGTACATCAAATTTCGGTTTCCTGACTGCCACATACACAAACAAAATATATATATATACCCCCAATTTCAAGAACTCCATTTTTTCACTTCTTCCACTCTGCATTGCCATGATTTGATGAACTGTCATTTGCTTTTTCACCTCCGGGAAAATGTCAAAAGTTCTAAATAAACAAGCTATGAGAAAAGATCCACTTTTTCCATTTAGAAACAAATAGCAAAAAAAAAAAAAAAACCAAGAAAAGGGCCTGTCATCAAGAGGGTAACTTTCTTCCTTCTTCTTCTTTTTCTTTTTTCATTTTTTTTCTAGATATAATTTGTAAAAATTATGCCTGGCTCCATCCTGTCTGCCTTCAACCAGCAAATAAGCTAAAAAGGGATTGGGATTCTTTTTCTTTTGCTTTTTCTCTTTTTCCTTTTTTTTTTTTGTTGGGAATTCTTCTCCTTTCCTGAGGGAGAAGAGAACAACTACCGCATTGTGCTCCCTTATCAGTGAAAACCCCAGAAGAACCTCGGATTTACAGAGCAACAATCAGACAGTACCTCATTCTTGAAAAGGGCAGCTTCGGCATTCCACAAGACAACCCTCCTCGTCCAAGTTTCAGTCTCAGAGACAGCCATTGCACCGACACCTGTAGTAGTTGTTCAAGAATGTCTTTTTCCAGGTCCTTTTTTCCCCGTTTCCTGGCTCAGAGGTATACTCAGAATGTGAGAGAGAGAGAGAGAGAGGATCTGCAACTTGGAGGAGAGTGGTTGATTGGTTTCAAAACAGGAGGAGGAAAAAGAAATGTCAAAATGTGTGTGTGTATGTGTGTGTGTGTTGGGATTGGAGAGTGGGGGAAGAGAGAGAGAGGACTAATGGAGAAGCATTTTCAATTGGAAAATGGAAGAAGGAAGGGGTAGAGGCCGGTGAGAGGCCATTTTCAACCTTCTCTTTGTTCCTTTTCCTACTAAAACTCTCTCCTTTTTGTCTCTCCCACAAATTATTTCTTCCTTTTTCCACTAAAAACCTATCCTTTTTGTCTCTCCCATATCTATCTATAAATACATTTTTTTTATAATATAATATTAGATCGAACTCGACACTCATTATCCAAATTAAGAAAAATTCCTTTCTTCAAAACTCATCAGTAACTTATCCAGCTTAATTATCATAACTCCATCATCATTCTGAAAAATACGATCTAATTACACTATTCATTTAAATTACCATCTATCTTATTTTATATTTACTTCAAATAATACCATTTCTGTATAAAATACTGTTTAAATATAATAAAATAAACTTTATTATATAATATTTCTTAAATAAAGACTAAATTATATCTTATAGTCCGAACTATGTTTTGTTTTTATATTTAGTTAAAAAACATCACATGCATTGCATATGTGATATTTAAGGACAATGCATGAATATATATCTTATATGTAGTGCACATAATTTTTTTTTCCAACAGAAAAATCGATCTAAAAGCGATCATATATGACAAAGTATAAAATATCACAAAATTAAAATAATAAGTTGACCAAAAAAAAAAGAACAAAATGTAAAAACAAGCACAATTCAAATGGTAAAATATAAAATATTTCTGTAAATCTTACATCTTCACCAAACATTTTTCTTTATGGTTATTACTAAGTTGAAATTTTAGTAAATTTTGTAATCCACGACTACCATCAACTGCATCCTTTCTTACGTCTAAAAAATTAATTAAAAGTGGGCTAAAATTCTCTACACAAATCAGACAATGTACATTTAATGTAAAGAAATTACGGTAGCCGTAGACAAAAATATTTTCATGTTTTCTATTAGTCGATCCAAAGACTTGAAGAATATAATTTAGGATTTCAATGTTACCGTTGAAAAATTAGAGTCGAGTTGATTTGAGAACTTTTGTTATAATTTTAAATTATACGACTAGAAATGATAATAAATGTGACATATTATGGTCTAAGTGTAGTATTTTTATAGGTTAAATTTTTCTACGGTGAGTCAATCAATATTAGCTATCAGATGATAAAAAAACTATATATTAGCAGTATGGTAGTTTGGCAGTTAAGTCATCAGTTCTCCACTTGAACATTATGAATTTAAACCTCATTGAAATTATAGAGCTCGCCATTCGATGGACCTGTATAAGTCGACAATAGTTGTGTTTTAATATTCAACCTATGATCAAATTGGGTAATATTTCGATAAAGTTTGGTGAAAATTATTTTTTCTCAATTGGGGTATTCGCACCAGGTTTACTTAAATCCAATTTTTTCGTTACAATGAACAAAAATAATAATTCTATTTATCACAATAATTTCTTTTAGTCTAAGGATTACGAATAGATCAATGCCTCATTTGGTTTACATTATTATGTTGTATGAACAGCCCAATACATCCAAATAATGTGTTTACTTTGTATTACGGAGACCTATTTTTTGTTTAAAAAGTTTGGTACATATTACTATTTGGGTTGAATAATACAACTCACCTATGGTATAAGTAAACATAGTATAATTAAGGGTAAATCATATTTCGTTATCCGAAAATTTTTTTTTTTACATGAACTTAACATCTCAATTTTGTAGAATTTCCATTGACATATATAATTATTTTTCGATTGATTTTTCTTTAAAAAAAATCATTTGTAGTACAAAATGTGGTATTTAAAAACAATGTATATATTATTATCCTCGGAAAACATATAACGTTTATCAGCGTGTGATGTTAGAAGTCAAAGACAAATACCTAAGCTGGGAATAGTTTGACCAAAACTCCTGGCTTCATAAATGTTGGACCTTTAACTCGGCAACTTTGTCCACTCACTGTCGTCTTTATTCAGACAAACTATAAAATATTATAATCAAAATAAAAAGAAAAAAGAATAGAAGGAAGAATCTTGGGGGGTTTTTTCGAAATCAATCTCATCCTCTGGCAATCTCATTTCGTCTTTGACAATTCAGTGTACAGCTCACGCGAAAATGGTTTCCTTTACGTCACATTTTGTCAATATAAATGCATTTCTTGATTTCTCAAAAAATAAAAATAAAAATTAAAATAATAGTTTTGATGGGAATCGTACTTAAAAATTATCAATTTATTTGTCTTTCTCTTATTTATGATATTGATGGTAGCTAAGATCTTTCTATTTTTTGGTTTATTTTGTAGATTACAATATATTCTTTGTTTAGGAGTTAATTGTATTTTACTTCATGCCAACATATTATTAGTAACAAAATTCCACTTGAACAAAAAAAAATAGGGAATTTCACTTCACTCTCCTAAAATTTGATGTAATTACACATAGTTCTTTTATGATTCGAAAAATTACACTTAGTATCCCTAAGGTTTTTTTTCCATCTAACAAATAAATTTTTCGTTAGTCAAATTTCACTAGATCTGTTGATATTAACAAAAAGAATTGAATGAAAATTGATGTTTATCCTTGATTGACTTATAAATAACTTGTTTCATGGCAAGCAAATTTTTTGTGACTAAATCACCCTTACAATGATGAATATATCTCCTCACACATAAAACTTGTCAAGATGTATAAGGGTAATCAGGTTCTTTACTTAATATCATCAAATAACGTGAATTTTGACTAACAAAAAGACTTGTTTGTTAGACAAAAATAATATGGGGGGGGGGGGGGGGTTGAAGGGGGGGGGGATTGGGGCATGTGAGAGTAAGAAAGGGTGTTATTATCAACTCATAATTGATACGAAAAGGAAATGTTGGTTAGAAGTGATAAATGGTAATAGGTCGAGTGCAGATTGGAATCACGGAAATCTCACGTCACTTCTCTTCTCTTCCCACAATCACCTTTCTTGATTTGACCTCTCACCATACACCAACCACACTCAATCACCCCATATTTCCAATTCAACCCCAAAACATTATAATAATAATATTAATAATTTCTTCCCCAAAATTTCTTATATTTAAAAACATCAACCCTCACTCCACAACAATACTTTGTTCTTCATTTTTATTCAAAATATATCCAAACAAAGCGCTTCTCGAAGAGTGTAGTTCTTGTAATAAAATTTAAAATTAATTATACTTAAACCCCAATCTTAAGGAGATTTCAATATGTTTCAAGCTAACCAACCATTATTGTCAGATTTAGTTGAGTTCTAAAAATACAAAATTAATTTTTTTTTAAAAGAAATTAAAATTGCACTTACATCCCCTTCAAAAATTTAGTATTCACACATAATTCCCCTTGTTAGGATTTGAACGAAAAATATTGATATTACCAAAAATAGAAAATTACACAAATTCCTAAGTTTATCCCTCATTTAGCATTTTTATATAATAATTTTGTACTTATAAAGCAAAAAATAAATGATAGTAGTCTTATTCCATATATATTGCATTTATACTTTTATAAGTATAAAAATATATTTAAAAATATTAAATGAGGAAAAAAATTAAAAATTTATGTAATTTTTTTACTAAAATCAGCATCTTTAACCATAATAGAAGGGTTTCAAATATAAATTAATAATTTTTAGAAGGGGTGTAAGTGTAATTTTAAATTTTAATTTTTCTTTTTTTAGAAAACTTATAACTTTATATTTTTTAAAAGGGGTTTAAGTGTAATTAAACCTGAAATTTACTAGTATGGATGGTTTGGGGTAAAAAAAAAAAAAGAAAAAAAAATTACAGATTAGAATTGATTTTTCTCAAATTCCAGGTGTCCTTTTCCCAATGAAAGCGAACAAATGCGAGTTTTGAGCTATAATTTAAACGCGCTTTTTGTAGGGCTGAGGTCCCCCATTGCTTTTTATAGTCTTGGTTGAGGATAGTTTAATCTTGTACTATTTTTGCAGGTTGGTTAGACACGACTTTCCAAATATTATTTCTTTAATTTTCTAAGCTCCAACCAATAATCTGTTGTTGCCCCCCAATAAAATGTCGATTGTTCATATTTAAATAATTCAAAAAATGCCTAAATTACTAGTTGAAATTACTTGTTTATTCTATCTTATACGACTTTGTAATAATTTATTATTTTTCAGAATTTAATATTACTGAAAAAAATACTACTCAACTAATTACGTGATAATGTAATTAAGTTGCTAAAAAAATATACACAATCGATATTTAGGGATAAAAATAAATCAAATTATTCAATACTCGATTCAAATCGATAATATAAATTCATTTGAATTCGATTTGTTAACTCAATAAATCAAACTTGCTTTCAAACTTAGCTCGATAAAATTCGATTTATACCAAAACTAATAAATACCCATATGATTGATGGGACTAAAATTCATGACTTCAAATTACTTATTGATAAGACATCAACCTTAACTTTTAGACTAAAACATCAATGATATAAATATTAATATTTCACGGACAACAAATATGTTGTTAATGGAAAACCCTAAAACATAGAAGAACGTTTTGGTGGCGACATGCCAGCAAATTAAGACAACAAATTCACTTATTAATTAATGTTTTGTTCTTCCACTCAAAAAATTAATGTTTTCTTCTTATATCATCAGCGCACCACAACCTTTGATTAATATAATTGAATTGATTGGATTTAATTAAGGGAAAAATAATTATTTTTAATTGATGGAATGGGAATCTTGATATTTTGATGGTACTATGATTTGTGTGAAATTATCATAGCTGTCAAGATGATCGAAATTTGTGGTGATCCTTATCCAAATAATTAACATCAATAATTTTATACAAATTAATTAAATCAGATTTGACCTTATACCTAGATTCTAATCATACCAGATTTCATTTTAATAAGGTTCCATGATTGCAAATGTTGATCCGGCCGTATAATTTATATAAAAAATATTATTTTTTTTGTGAAAAAAAAATGATAATTATATAGTTGTATTAATCATCAGAAAAAAAAATCAGCATTTAACTATGGTTAATTACCGTGATTCAAAATATATAGTCGTAATGAATTATTTGTTAGTATTGCTAAAGCATTTATCATGGCTAAAAATTATAGCTTAATCATTTGTTATGATTCATAACCATGGTAAAAAGAATTTTCATAGTGGTTAATTTAAATTTTTGCATCCATTTTCTCTAGTCATCGATAATAATAATTATTTGTCACAATTTAAATTCATAGCAATAAAATTATAATCAGTACTAATTTTTTTCTAGTGATTTTTCATAAACTGAGCAATTGAGATGAACACCAAGTATTAAATAAATTACAATAAGCTCATAAAAAGGTGAAAAATAAATTTTCACGCGTCTAGTGTGACTACTTACCCTATCTATCTTAGATAAATTTTTCAGAATAAAATGACAAAAATATAACATTCATCAAAATATGAATTATCCGTCAGAAACTAACAATAATCATTCACTAAAAATCATTACTAACTTCTTACAAGCCAAAAATCAAAAAAGAAAGAAAGAAATTGAATTTTCCGGACCCGAATATATAAAAAAAAAAAAACACTTAAATTTTTTCAATATATGATCATTCTTGAAAAAAATATAAATTAAAGCATAATTAATATCAATCAATTACAAATTAAACAATTATGGTCCGGACTTTCCCACCCACCAAACACGTATTAATATACCTACTCCCCATCTAATTTACAAGGCTAAAAAAATAAAATAATATGAAAAAAAATAAAAGGAATAAATGAGAACGAATATATATATTTTTTATTTTGAAAATAAAAAAAGAGACTAATTTTTTATTCAAATTAAATATTTATTATGTGATTAATTATTTTTTTAACTGTAAATTAATTACATAATAAATATATTATATTTAATATGTAGAAATTGAATCGAAATTAGAATTTAGCGTGAAAGAGAGGGCGATTAATTATGAAGTGGGATAATTGAGAGTAGAGTAGCAGTACTGCTCTCTCTCTCTCTCTCTCAGTCTCAGTCTCTCTCCACTCTGAATAATAATAAATCTTAATAAATGTTAATGAAGTGACAGCAACAGTACTTAGGAGGCAGCTCAAAAGCTGTTCCCTTCTCAATTTAAAAACAACTACTCCTACTTTCGCATTCTCAGTATCCACACCACCTTCTATTTAATTCCATACCTAAGTTGCGAATTTTATATACTAACTTAAATATTGTGAATATTTTTTTGTATCTTTTTATAAATTTATTATATGATGGGTATTTAGAGTTTGATTTTATCGAAAAATATTATTGATATAACGATACATAGGGAGAGAGAGTATTAAAAAAAATAAAATAATATTGATATATTTAAAGTTGCTTGCAATTGAATAGTACCATAATGTCCGGGACGATGATGATATCATTTAATCATGGAAGTTTAAGGTTTTCTTTTTTTTAAATAAAAAGAACATAAGTTGTATGTTATGATGGAATAAACGTTGATTTTTTACAAGTTCATCGAGTATAATAACATGTCTGTCATTTCTTCGTTTCTTCTCCTTTTTTTCACGGTGGATTTTTAGTTACATGTATTATATCTTCTAATATAAAATAAAATCACTATTTAATATTTTCCAAATAAAATTAAAATAAACAAAGCAAGCTGAAAAGACAGTAGGGCATAATTATTTAAGGATGAGAAGACCAACTCTGTGTTAGAATTTTTATAGTGGGTAAATCTCAATAAGTTATCCTAAAATTTAATATAATTACAAGATTTAATTATATTTTATCATTCGAATTACGACTGTTTTTACACTTTGGCATTTAACTTTTTTTTCTAGTCACCTTACTATCCCAACTTTACAAAATTTTGTATTTGTCATTTTTAGCTGTTTTTCAACCAAGTTTTTTATCGAAAAAATGTCACATATAATGCACATGTGATATTTAAAGGTTATCTAATGTAATATTTTTCACATGTACACAATATATTTTTCGGACAGAAAAATCAATAGAAAGATGATCATATATGGCAAAATGCAAATTTCGTAAAGTTAAGATGATAAATTGACAGGAAAAAAAAAAGTTTAGATGCCAAAATGTAAAAACAAATATAGTTTGGATGTCGAAATGTAATTTACTCTAATTATAAGTACCTTATCGTTGTTTAGAAAATTATCAGTATCCATACAATTAGTCTAGTCCATTAGTCTCCGTTAAGTTTTTATCTATTTTTTACAATAAACTGACTAAAATATCATTGTGGATTAAGAATTATAATTTTAATTATTATTTAAATTTAATAATTCTTTTCATGGACTAAGTAAATAATTCTTTATAATTTTTTTAAAAATTTTATTTACATTGTTTGATTTTTTTTATAATTTTTTATTTTTATTTTTAAAAAAATACAGTAAGGACAAACTTAATAATTATAAACCTATATTTAAGAATTATATAGTTTAATTAAACATAAGGAAGGTATATACAAATTTTTAAATAATAAAAAAATACTCATAACTATAATAAATTGTTAGAGAGCTCACTGTGATTTATTTTTTTTATACTTCTGACAAAGGCTCGGAGAAAGAAGTTAGATTTAGGACATGCCCTTGGGCTAATCATTTGTTGGGCTGGACCATTGAGGAAAGGGCCCGAATGTTGAGTATAGGCCCATTTTTGTTATTGTGACAGAATAAGTACATGGGCCCGTTCATCAAGTTCTCGATGTTCATGGGTTATTTCTGCAGTCATGTACATATACATTGCGTTTATTGAAAAAAAGAAAACATTCATTTATATCCAACAAATAATACAAGGGTAAATTATATTTGCCATCAAAAATTTTTTTATGTCAATTTACCATCTTAATTTTAAAAATTTTAATTTTTTCATATATGACTGCTTTTTTGTTATTTTTTCTTTTTATTGGAGAAACATCACACGCTGTGCATATATAAAAAACAGCATATCAAATAACCCTTAAATATCACATGCGCATTGCATGTGATTATTTTTTGATAAAAAACTTGATTGAAAAATAATTATAAATGATAAAATACAAATTTCATAAAGTTGAGATAATATATTGGCACAAAAAAAAAGGGTAAATTACAACGACCTCCCATAAAGTTTGACATAATTATCAATACCCCCTCATTATTTGAAAAATTATAAATACCTCCCTGATATTTGATGAAATTATGTAATCCCTGAATGGAGGAATGAAATTATCAATTTTGTCCTTACTGTATTATTTTATTTTTTAAAAAATTAAAAAATTTTAAAAAATTGAATGGGATGGATGAAAAAATTTTAAAAAATTATCCACTTAGTCAATAAAAAAATAATTTTTTTAAAAAAAAATTTAATCCACAATGACATTTTGGTCAGTTCACCATAAAAAATGGATGAAAACCTAACGGATTGGGCTAACTGTTAGGCGATCGCTAAAATCATCGGAGCATTGGTAATTTTTCAAATAATGAGAGAATATTCATAATTATGCAAAACCTTAGAAGAGGCCATTGTAATTTATCTAAAAAAATTAAATACCAAAATATAAATAACAATAATAATTCAGATAATAAAATATAATTAACCCGAATATAAATTGTGTATGTGCCAATGTAACAATTATTACATTATATGTCTTTGTTCTTTGGTTTGCCTTAGCTTCATAGTGATTAGGCCACATAGATTAAAAAATGTTGTCCTTTCAAGTAGTGAAAATGGTAATTGTTTGTCAAATCAAAGAAAGAGGTTTCCACTTTGAATTATTACTACTAAAATATGGTAAATAGTTATGCAACTTTGTGAGCTAGTGAATGTGTTTTTTCCACAAAGGAAAATACCAATCATGGATGGTTCTCATTTTCTTCATTATAATGGTGCAATTTTTTTTTTTTAAATTATTTGTAAGTTTTTGTTCATGCGGTAAATATTGAGGTGTTAATATTTTATAAAAATGGAATTTTGAGTTTTTAATTTCTTCGACCAAACGTGTTTGTATTTATCTTACTTTATATAATTTTTGTGAAGAGGTTACATCCTAATTTACTATTAATTATATTGACTAATATTTAACTGATATTGTATAATAGTACTGATATGGAGACTATATTTAAGTTTCAATAGATGAACAAGACGTCCCTACATATAGTAAAATAATGAAATACTCGAAGAATCCGTGTGTTTTTCACTCGAATTGGTTTGACCTAAATCCAACTCGTTAACCCTCCAACCTTAACAGTCGTATGATCATTCCTGAATATTGGTTCGTACAATTTGACAATCACTTTAAATAAATAGCTGCAAACGCTAGATATATACATTTATTGCATTTGTTACTTCTCAAATTATTTGATGCTAATCTTACTAATTTAAGTATTAGAAAGCTATATTTGGGGACATGCCTGTTCAGTGTTTTTGTTTACCGAACTTTATGAACATAGGTAGTTAAGGATTATCTTGACAATTTGAGATGAAGTTTGAGGACCTAAGCATAAACTCACACGACCAAAATTTTGATTTTTGTCAACTGCAGTTACGTTTTTTTTTTAAAATATTTATCATCTTTAATATATATATATATATATATATATATAATTTAAAACCAAATAGCATATGGTGTCAATTCTTGCTGCAGAACCATTCCAATACCATTGAATTATTGATGAGGAATGAGTTCTTCACTTTATTTTCTTCAATGGACTCTCCACCATGCCAAAAGAAATACTTGTCTTTGTGAATCTCATTCTTTGTAGTAGGACCCCCCCTCCCCCACCCAAAGTAATTAATAGACACCAAAAAACGTGTGTTTGAGCACATATATTCTTGCAACACTTACACGTGCGTGTGTGTCTGTCTCTTTATGTTTGATTGTCGTTTTATTCTATTTTTTTAAAACAGAAATCGCGCAATTAAAGACTTCGAGTTTGATGGATACTTGTATTCTCTTTCTTATTTGTTTGCATAATGTTGTATGTAGTGTTCTTCAACATTATTATAGTAATGAATTGTTGTGCCAACATCTTCCTCGCAAGACTTTTTCTTGCCTCTTCTTCTTATGAACTTTTGGCCTTGTAGATGCTGCATCTGATATTAGGGGCTCGTTTGATTCGTATGATAGGATTAAGTATGATAGGATTTAATAGGATGAAAAATTAAATATTGTTAATCCTATCTTACATTATATGATGTTTGGTTTGAAGTATTGCATTTGAGATATTTTATTTGATAATAAAATATGGTGATTGGTTGAAAGAATTATAACGCATGATTAAATGTAAAAAGACTAGGGTATTCATTTTTAATATTGTAGCTTGTGAATAGTTTTAAAAAAAAATAAAAAAACCCACTATTATTTATTGAAATACAATTGCTTAAAATAAAATTAATTTGTGATATTTTTTTTTTGTCCAGATTTATATAAAGCTGAACTTGAAAATACATATTCAATTAAATAATTACTGATAAAAACTCATATATTTTTAAAAAATCCAAAAAAAGAAGAAGGAATAGGCGTCTGTTAAGTCGTGTGGAGAAGAAAGAGAAAATGGGAGAAAAAGGGGAGAGAGAGGAGACGAGGAGAGAGTCAAAAGGTAAATTAGGGAACAAAATTAATATTAATTTCTAGGATTACTTATACCAGTTAAATAGGCTTAATTCATTATACCATACATTGTGATTAATAAGACCGGATGCGATATTAATACTGGGCTCTAATAACGCTAACCAAATGCATGATTAGTCATGATAAATAATTTTATCATGTCTAATCGCACGAACCAAATGGGCCTAAATATATCGAACATGTTACTTATCTCTTAAACGTAAGAAATATATGATATTAATTATTCATATATGTGCACAAACATCGGACCTGACATGAATTTTAAACATATTTTCTATCATAAATAAAAAAGTAAAAAAAAAAAAAAACTACTTTCATTGAACTTAGTATAAAGTTTTAAAGCGAAAAATTGTATATTATTTCTTAAAGTAAATTAGAAATACCTCATCAGATGTTAAATATAATTACAAATACCTCCTTATTTCTTAAGAAACTCTCTTGATCTTAACACTCCCTGACAACGAGCCTATTCCGTTAATTTCATCCAATAGTTATGGTAAATTGATCAAAATATCCTTTTGAATTATAAATTATAATTATATATACTTTTTAAAATTTTCTAGAATACTTTTACGGACTAATATGCTCTACGGATTATTTATCCTCAGATCTTTTTTTTATATTTTTTTAAATACTTTTTTTTAGTATAACAAGGGTAAAATAGTAATTCTTACCTCACCGTTCAGGAGATACAAAAGTTATTCACCATTTGAGGAGAGTTTTTGTAAATTTTCAAACACAAAATGAGTATTCATGATTATGTCAAATCTCACAATATGTAGCTGTATATACCCTAAATCTTATGATGTTAAAATATCTTACATATCTTAAAAATTACAAGATCAGATCGAAGAAACGAAAATTTATGATACATCTTTACACTATTATTGACTGATGGGATCAAGAAAACAAGATAGTTTTGGACAGATTTTAACAAAAGATTATCTGAAGATGAGGTAAAAAAGAATTAGTATGATCATTATTAATTAGGTTAATGGCATGCACACTATCAACGGCCAAAGAAGCTCTCTCATCTTTCCCATTCTTGTTGTTACATTTCTAGCCCATCATTATTACAAATTCCACTCCCCCCCCCCCCCCCACAAAAAAAAAAAAAAAACAAAAAAAAGGTTGTCAAATGCTTTTCATGTTTGTGTCCCCATGGAGACAAAGATGCTCTCATCAATACTCAGTTGTATCTATGTACACTTTCCTCTTTCCCTCTTTTCCAATGCATTTCGCGTAGGATATGAGCTGATTAGGACCCCTCCACAAATCATACACACATTGTGAAATGCAGAATCAGAAACCCCACTTTCATGCACTATAATTGAGTCCCTTCGAATCAAGAATTTCCACTCTAAAAGGAAAAAAAGAAAAAAGAAAATCTCTTTTTCTTTATAACCCTTTTTCTTGATTGGATCTCTCCCACTATGTTAATTAAAGAGGATAAAAACAAGTTATGTTTTAGAAAAGTTTGAGAATTATTTCCTTTTATGTGATCGACCGGACAATGCTGGTATATATGTGTATGTGTAAGAGGATAATAACAAGTTATATTTCGATAAAGTTAGATAATTATTTCATTTTGTGGGGTCGATGCATTATATACATATGCTATGCTTTCTCCTGATCATATAGATATATATATATTGATCAAAATTATGAAACAATATTTACAATAGTCCAACAAAGAAAAGATAGGATCAAAAGAGAAAAAGTATGATAGATTCTTGGTGCTCCTACTTTTCTCAAGAAAAACAAAACAGTACAAATTAGAAGGAAATTCTATTATGCACCAAGGAGAAAAACACCAAACAATGAGCATTAAGTCATGTTAGCTATGAAATTTATTATACTAATACGACATAATTCACATTATTTGATATTTCCAAACCGGATGCAGATAAGAATTTCCCAGCAATTTGCTTTCTTGGAATATAGTGCTAGTTCCTCAACATTTTTAGCTAGTGGTAGTACTGTACTTGATGCTCATAGATCAAACTGGTTTTTTGGCTTGGTGGGATTTGCTGTTTCCTTAGTCTTGTTGGACAACTTGCAGCAGTCGAATTTGCACGGGTCGGCCTCGATCAGAAGCTGCACGACCTCATTCATGGTCGGCCGGAGCACTGGGGTCCTGCATGTGCAACGTACCGCGACACGAAGGACCTTAATCATGTCCTCCTCGTATGATCCCACCACACGTTTGTCCAGCACGTCGGCTGCCCCTTCTTTAGTCTCTACCTTAGTAGACACCCAATAAATGATGTTCTTGTTCTCTCCAAACTCTGCCTCCACTGGCTTTTTCCCTGTTATTAGCTCCATTAGCACCACTCCGAAACTATAGACGTCGCATTTGGTGGTTGCCTTGGAAGAATACGCGTATTCTGTCACATAATGAAAACAACGATAGAAACATCAGGATCATGAAGTTGTTAAAGAACTAATCTAGTACAGTATGACATACAGAAACTAAGTAATTAACTAAAACTGCAAGAGATGATGTTAGAACTTATTTGACCTGGAGCTAAGTAACCATAAGTTCCTGCTATCTCCGTGGTCGTAGAATCCTTGGATCCTCTAGCTTGCAGGACTTTGGCAATGCCAAAGTCTGCAACTTTGGGCTGGTAATCAACGTCCAATAGTATGTTGGTAGATTTGATGTCTCTGTGGATGATTGGTGGCATTAGATCATGGTGCAGGTAAGCCAGGCCCTGAGCGATCCCCAGAGCGATTTGATGTCGAGTAGGCCAATCCAGGAGGACTTTTCCTCTGTGAAGTGCATCCCAGAGGTTCCCGTTCGACATGTATTCGTAAACCAGCAAACTGCAATCCAAGCTGGAGAAATAGCAATAGAGCTTCACAATGTTCTTGTGCCTAATGCTTCCAAGAGTCTCAACCTCAGTTTTCAGTTCTTTGTCAAGAATCAGCTGATCGTCTGATGCTGAATCTTTAGATTTCTGACTCCAGAGCTTCTTCACAGCGACAACTTCACCGTTGTTCAGCTCAATCTTATAAACGGTCCCGGATCCTCCGTACCCCACGATGTTTTTATCTATCATGGAGTCGATGATCTCACGTTGATCAAAACTTAGGCGATGGAAGCTTTTAACATCATAGGAGAAAAACGAGGACGAGAAGGCGTCATCGTTATCCAGCACTACACGGTCTCTGTTGAACCATCTCTTCAGAAACAGGATGGTTCCAACAATCAAGATTCCAACTGAAATGCCTATTACCCAAATGCAGTTCAATTTCTTTCGGTTGTAAGTTTGAGCACAGATGGGGAAATTGGGGCTTGATGAATCGAGATGGGCTGGCACACAGAGGTTCGGATTGCCTGACAAGCTCTCCAGCAATCCTCCCTTTAGGAATGAGAGAGGAATGGGGCCTGAAAGCTGATTGTTCGAAAAGTTCAATGAATTTGGCAACAGGTCACTGAGACTTTCTGGGATTTTCCCCGTCAGGTGATTGCTCGACAGATCAAGAACATTGAGGGATTTCAAGGAAGAGAGTGATTCGGGGATTGAAGAGCTCAGCTTGTTACCTTGTAGAAGCAAAAGATTGAGCCATCTTAAGTTGCCAATTTCAGAAGGTATTGGGCCAGAAAGGAGATTGTTGCTGAGATCAATTTTGACAAGATTGACAGCAAGAGAGATTTCAGGAGGGATAACACCTGAAATCCTGTTTCCTTGCATGAACAGCTCTGATAAGTTTCTTGCATTGAGAATAGCTTTAGGAATGGATCCAGTGAAATTATTATACCCCACATCAATGATTGATACATGGGGTAGAGACAGAATCCCTTCTGGTAGTTTCCCCTCCAAATTATTACTACTGACTCTAAAACGGATAAGAGACTTACATTCTGCATAACTTTCAGGAAGTTCTCCAGAGAAAAAGTTCTGAAGTACAAGAAGATAATTCAGTTTTCCACCACTGCACAATCCTTCTGGTAGTCTCCCGGACAGACGATTTTCTGACAGGTCCAAGGCCTCCATGGCCGACGCCCTTCCAAGATTTTGTGGAATTTCTCCTGTCAAAAAGTTGCCGTAAAGGGATAAAGTGTTCAAGGTTGTTGAGTTTGCAATAACAGCTGGAATTTCTCCTTCAAGAGTGTTGTTGTAAAGCTGAAGGACTACGAGCTTCGGAAGCCGGCATATGGATTCTGGAATTCTGCCGATGAATTTGTTGACAGACATGTCCAAGTCTCTGAGTTCTGTCAGATTTCCAAGCTCCGTTGGGATTTCCCCTTCAAGTTGGTTGTAATAAAGCTCAAGCTCCTGCAAATTTCTCAGCAGCCCGAGTTCTTTGGGTACCCTGCCTACTAAGTAGTTGCCGCTTAACTCAAGATCAATCAGAGAAGTCATGTTTCCCAGAGCAGGTGGGATTTCTCCACGCAACATGCACGTCGTCAAGATCATGGACTTAAGTTTCGTCAACCTGGTTATGTTCTCCGGCAGCTCCCACAAGTTAAAATCTCCGTTTTCATTGAAATTCAGCACCTCAAGGTTGGTCAGATTAGTGATTGACATAGGAAAATTACCCGAGAAACGGTTATAAGAAAGATCAAGAATCCTCAAGGACTTCAAGGGTGAAAAATCAGGCAATGGTCCAGTGAGATATATAGAGCTCAGACTCAGTTCTTCCAGGAAAGAGCAGTTGATGATGCCAAGAGGGAACGAGCCAATGAAGTTGTTATTTCTTAACCGAAGAACACGTAATCCAGGAAGATAAGAGCATATTTCTTCAGGAAACCTCCCGGACAACGACCAACCTGAGATATCGATCTGCACGACATTTTCTTGATCGTCACAGGCTATCCCGGTGTAATTGCAGTAACTGTTCCCTTTGCCGGAAGCCCAGTTGGATAAAGAATTCCCGGATACCGACTTCTTGAAAAGATCAAAGAACTGAGACTGACTACTTATATTTGCTCGGCAAGAGATATAATTAGCCGAAAACACAAGAAGAAGAAACAAAAACAGGCGGTGGAAGGCCATCGGAATCATGTGTTAATTAGGTGTTGAGGAAAGGGAAGAGTAGAGGGAGATATGGATTGTGTTTTGTTGATGGAAAGGAGGAGGAGAGGATGAGAAGAGATATATAAGTGGAAATGATTGATGGGATCATTGGGTGCAGTAGCAAAGCAGAAACACAAAGGCGTTTGATGATGAAAGGGAGAAAAAAGGAGGTTCTTTGGTGCAATTTTTGTATCAGATGGAGATTGAGAAGCGCATATGTTTCTTTGCATAAAGAAGCTTTAATTTTTATACTCCCAACTCCCACTAATTATCTCACAGAATAACATCAACATGAGTCCTCCCACCCCACCCCCACCCCCACCCCCACCCCTTCTTTTAATATATACAAGGTGTTTGATGAAAATTTGAGTTCTGTGTGATGCATCCCACAACTCTCAGCATGGTGCCCCTTGATCAAGACAACAATCTTGTTCTATAATAATGATGGCCATGATCAAAACCCTTTGTTTTTTCAGATTGAGTACTAGCTTGTTCTTCTTACAAGACAACTTGCGATATATCATAATGATGTTAGTGTAGTATGTTTGGCTTGTCTTGTTTTAGATAAAAGTAGAAAAAGTGAAAATTTTGAGTATATATACACAACTTTCCTCTAAAAGCTGCTGCCATTGTATCATTATTTTATGTAAGACTTATATGTATGGAGAGAAAAAACCATCATTCAAGAATGATGTCTTATTTTTGGGACGTTCAGGAAAAAGATCTGAATGAGAAAATTCTTTTATTTTCAGAAAAAAATTGTATTTTTCGTCTTGTAAATATGATAAAGTGGTATTTTTAATCCATTTGAAATTCATTTTGAGATGAAAGATCAAATTTTTAAAATAATAGCGCATTGAAGATATTAATTTGTCACCAAGAATTACTAATTTGACTTGAAAATGTCTCCAATGTGCCGCCATCACACACTTCCACCAACAAATGTTCTCAATCTGCAACTTCTTCTTCACTAGAAAATTTTTTTAATATTGCCTACAATTTTTTGGACTAAAGCCGTGGTAAAGTAATCATTATTTATCATCATTAGATAAAAATTAATGTAAAAATTTATCTTATTCATCATAAAAATTATTTTTGTCATGGCTATGAGCCGTAGCAAAAAAATTTGTCATGGTTCTTAGGCATAACAAATGTTTTAACTATACTTGCAAAAACTACGGCTATTAACTATATACAGTAAAACCTCTATAAATTAATAACTCTGGGACCATGAAATTTTATTAATTTAGAGAGATATTAATTTATCGATAAATTAATATTTTATTAATTAAAAGAGAGATTTTTTAAATTCAGCAAATTTAGTACATATGTATTGAAAATAAATGAATTCATATATGTTTCATTGATTATATTCATGCATCAATTAATTTTTCATAACTAATTAATATATTCATGTATAATATCAATTCATTATTTACAATTAACTATTATATTCATAGACACATGTATCAATTCATTGGAATAACTTAAATATACATATTTACATTAATTCGTTGCACTTAAATAACTATTATACCCAATTAAATATATTCATACATGCATACTACATAAATCTCAATATGATAATAAAATAAATCATAACACCCAACCATGTCTTCTCATCTAAAAGGCATCGCAAAATCATCCATGAATGATCAAATGCATAAAGCATTACAGACTTCACATTTTAGTAAATTACCATAATATTTATAATTGTAATATTTATGAATTATTAATTTAGAGTTTTAATGGGACCTAATATTTATAAAGGAATTTTCCAAAAAATTATTATTTTATTATCTTATCGAATTTGATGATTTTTTATAAAGGCCCAAGTCGGGACCGGAAGATTTTATTATTTTAGAGAGTTTATTAATTTATAGAGTATTAATTTATAGAGGTTTTACTGTACTATAGTTATTTATTTTTAATCATAACAATTATTTATTATTAAATGTTATATTTCTTCTTATATTTAGAGGAGCAAAATTTCAATTTTTCCTTATCTTTATATATGTTCTAATGCTTAAAACGGTTTTGTTTAATTATAGTTTGAGAATATGTAGAATAATTAATGTTTTAGTTACTATCTTAATTAATTATTATTTAATCACAACTTGATTATGACTTATTATCATAAAATAAATTCTTTATATATATATATAGTCCATTTGTATTCTTCATACACACACTTCCCTATAAAACATGTACAATACTGTAGAAAATTAATTAATTAGGGTGCTGACCACAACTTGGAATTACAATATACAAATATACTTGCAATCGTATTGGACAAATGTTTTAAGTGATTTATGGCTCATGATAATTAAGACAAAAGAAAGGGTCTGTCTTAAAGTGTACTTCGATGACGTTACACTATTTTTAATAGATTTTAGCATTTAATTTTGTAATAACGATATTGGGATTTCTTGTTTAAAATTCTCAAGTGACATATTGGATTTGCAGTAATAATAAAAAAATTCTAGTCCAAATTGATTGTCTTGTCACAAATATAATACATTGATTATATAATGAATATACGGTGCAAAGTGACTAATCATATAGTAAATATAGTACACTTCTTATATGATCAATTTCATCCTACAAAAATCAAAATTGTAAAATTGGCTAGTTCCATAGTTTATGATCATTTCAAACATGGGCCACGCTTTATGGGATTTTAAACTTAACCCCATGTCTCGTTTAAAGTTCGAAAAAAAGGCCAAGATATTGCCAAAACAGAAAAACAAATCCTCCCACTAACACAAGTTAAAACTAGCGATCAATTATTTTTTTGACTCACATGCACGTGACTTTCACGTGGTCTTCTACCGTTAATATTAATATCTGTTAATATTTGGGTCTTTTTAATAATTTTAGTGAAATATGGGATTAAATTTAAAATTTCATGAGATGTGAGATTAAGTTTTAACTTAACTAAATTATGGGATTAGTTTTATATTTTTGCCTCCTTGGAAACTTATTTGAATAAGATTGTTTGTCATAATTTTGTATCGGACAATGCAGCTTTTTTTCCCATGGTAATTTCATGATTTCTTTCTTTTTTATAGAAATGACAATTATGTGATGTTTGATCAAACTAATGCATTAATTCGATAATTTATCAATATAATTAAACACTATAAAATAAAATTACGATAAATTCATATAAAATAAAATAAATACTCACATATTGGATTGGACTCGAACTCATAATAACAAAATTATTTATCGGACATCAATTTTAATCATTAAACTAAGATATTATTGATGAGTGTAACATCATGAGTTGGCGGGCTGATTACACTCTGCTCATCTGATCACCAACATAAATAAAATAAAAAGAGTAATCCGATGGTTAAAGATTGGGAAGGAATGATTGAGTTGGGATGAGAGATGAGTAGGCAGGGTGCATTTGCAGTAGGCCGCATCAAATTCCCAAACTCCATCTTCAAAATATTCTGCTAATTAATTAATTAAAGAATATTATCATAATTAGAGTCAGATTTACTTTAAAAGAGTCATAATCATGATTCCAAACATGCAATTAATTAAATATCTTTAATGGAACTCCCATTCTCTCTCTATTTTAACTGCTTACATTTCCTTGGAATAATCATTCTGTCTCACTACTAAGCCCACCATTACTAACTCCAAATTATACAAAATTCTAACCTAAAATCGGGTTTTGTTATATATAAACAGATTATATGACGAGTGCTATATACTTGTTTTATGATTGGTTTATAATTTAAAAAGTATTATGAAACTTGATCTGGATAAGAACTTTCTCAAAATTATATAGTAACTGTATTTCAGCATCCTTTTTAAATACCATAATTTGATTTTTACTACTTTAATTTTTTAAATTATACTTAGACCCCTCAACAAATATCCAATATGGGTATATATACACATCAGAGTGAAAAAGAAAACTCATGAAGATAGTGCACAAAGCATCATAGTTTCATCTGCTAATTGGTGCTGCAAATTAGTATTTCTTTTTTGAAAAAAAAGAAAAACCATGCCAAACTTATTTTGAACATTTTAATAAATTAGTTCGAGTTGATTATAATTTGATAGTTTCTAATATTTTAAAAGCTCTATAATTTTATTTTATTTTTAAATAAAATTAACATAAGCTCGAAAATCATTTAATATAATATATGAGTTTATAAAATCGTTTTAGAAAACTGAGCCGAACATATTGGCCTAATATGACTTAAGAGGTTAGGCGCAAATTGAAAAGTTAGGAAATAGCCAACTACTTTATTTCTATATCAACATTTATATAATTCATATTGTTAAAAGAAGAAAAAAACATTAATGCATAGTATTTTGAAAACCCATTTGTTTTAGCAAAGGGGCTAAGGAATATTTTCAGCAAAAAATAATTTACTGCATCATTCGATACATCAAAATATTACAAAAAGAAACACGTGTCAAACACATATTGCCGACAAATTCACTTGAATTAGAGCATAAAACTCAAGACAACTTGTTTGTAGTAGAGTCTCAACATTCGATATCAATCTTACTACTTGAACAATGCCTTCGTAAGATAAGAAAACAATCCCAACTACTGCAATTATCAAGACTCTGGGATTAAATTTTACTTGTGATTTGTGTTTGTGATGATTTTTGCAGGGACATGAAAGTAGAATGGAAAAAATTATAACTCAAATCAACTTCCTCAACTTCCAAGCTCCAATCCAGACTACTATGCACTGTTAAAGATCTGTTGCTACTTCAAATTCTTGAAGAAACAAACAAGCAAGAAAAGCTATATACACATATACAATGCAAACCTTTTTCCGTTCCTCAGCAGCCTATGATTTTGGCCGGCAATTACCGTGAGACTCAGACCACTTTACTCCACATCGGTAGCAGAATTCATATCTGCACCGGCAGGTCATATGCACACAGCCCTCGGTCTTTTCGACATACACATTGCATTTGGGGCATTTCTGCCAGTTCTTCTTCTTGGCAAGAAGTTTAACTATCTTGTCGTCTTTACCTCCTCTTTTTGCGTACAGCTTCTGGAATTCCTTGCACGTGAACTCAGAATGCCAAGGGACAGCACATTCTGCACAGAATGATCGCTTGCAGATGAGACATTTTATCTTCCTGATGACTTCCCCGGAATCGTTCACCAACAGAGCCAAACAATCACGAAAGGGACAATACAGCTTCTGAGACTCGGGAATAAGGGACATGCATAGCAACTCGTCCCATTGAACGAGTGTATCTTCTGGGATCATTAGCCTACAAGCATCAAAATTCAGTGCGGCTTTGCAGTTTATAGCAGGGCAAGATATCTCTTTCAGTTTGTCTTGGATCTTCGTCACGATATGGCTGGTTGTGCAGTCATAACAGAAGGAGTGTGGACATTTGTCGTTTGTGAACATCTGCCAGCTCTCTTTGTTCTCCAAACAAATTTCACAGAAGCTTTGGGATGAGTTCTCAGGTTTGATTTCGAACTTCATCAGCTCTGTGTTCATAATAGGTTCTTGCACAGACGAAGATGGATTATCAGCTATTTCACAGGTGAAAATAGAAGCCAGCAATGCTTCATGGAACTGCATTTCCTCTGCATACTCGGCATCATCCGTTGTGAGTTCCTCTGCATATTCAGCATCAACATCTGCGATTATTTCACCTATAATTCCTGGCAAGAATGCTGTAAATAAAAATTTAAGCAAACAAATAGATATGACTGCTATTTGTAGTATATAAACACAACTTAACAAAGCATTACCACCCACATTCGATAATAGCAAAGGTGTATCTAGGTGGTGAAAAATAAAATACGCCTATCCCGTGCTTTCATGAATCAAGCAAGAATACAAAACTATAATAGCAAAGACCAATGCGCTTCTAGGATGCTATTCAAATGGCAGAAACATAAACATATCAAAGTTAAACTCCCACATCAAGAAGGTTTTTCTCCTAATACATTCTTGACACAGATTGAAGATGCTGGACGTTGAATGGCAACGTAAGAGACACATTATCAATTGAAGATCAATCAATCCATGAGGGAAAAAAAACATTAGCAATGGGCAACCATGGCGATGGCCAGATCTTGAAGCTTATTTACAACAATTACTTTGTAGCTAAAATTCACCAGGAACATACCAACAGACTTCGACTCAACACTTCACAGACACACATAGATCAAGCAGAGCTCCACAACTGAACAAATGGATTACTCAGAATCAACAGTTCCAAACCCAAAAATTGCCAACAACATTATAGGCTTTCTGGGAGTTCATCATTAAGCAGTAACTATATCTTGACCCAAAAAAGGATATCATTAAACAATATATCTAAAAATTATGATATAACAATACTTGCACTTCATATTTTTTTCATAGAATATGCACAATAAACGATTAACATAAAACTAAAAATGATAACAAAACAGGATAAAGCATAAATGATGACTCTTATGCTATGAGAATTCATCATATCCATTTCAGCGTAATAATATTACATAATTATTTCTCCAAACAACAGCACCACACACACACACACTTTTCATCAATACCCACAAAAACGAGAAATAAAAACTTTACCACCGTCGTCGGTGGGTCCCAAAGTCAGCCCCTCCGGCGACTCTCCGTTGACCTCGGCCTCAAAAGCAGCCGCAGGAATAAAGGGCTTATTGATTTTCTTCCTTTTGTTGGAAAATTTGACCAAAAATATCCATGCAGGCGCAGTGATCGCAAGAAACGTGCCAGCAGAGTACAATATAAATGAAATCACTGAGACGCCGGAGTCTGACCTGAAAAAGGCTAGAAACTGGTGGTATAAAGCGATTACGCCTTCGAGATTCGCCGCAATTCCACCGGAGAATTCGAGGGCCGCAGGCCACTTCAGGGCGGCTAACGGCGGCATCCCCACCAAAACCATATGGAGGCGCTGGATTTGGAGAAAAATTCCCAGTACAGTGCTATCTATATAGCACTATTTCAATTCCTTCAGGGACTCTATGTATATATGTATTATTATCACTTACTTTTTTTCATATTTGAATATTATGGGATTTTGATGGACTTTGATCAAATTATTTCCAAAAGAAAAAACTCAGAAAATTTCTTACTTAATATTTATGGAGGGGAAAAACATCTTTGGCTTATAAATGAGACTTTCTAATTTCTATTTTTATAATCTAAAGTCAACTACTCTTATATTAAATCATAATTTATGACATTAATATTTTTATTGAATTTGGGTGGTTTCGATTTCAATATATATATATATTAATATTTGATCAAATTATTTTTTAAAAAATTGAATTACTTGCATATACCTTAAAAATAGCTTAAATTGAACATAAAAAATAAAATAGTAGGTAATAAAATTAAAATTTTGTGCGCGAATATTTTAATATTTTAATATTTTTTTGTCATGTATAGTTATTCAGCTTTAATCATTATAAAGAAAACTTTATTGAATATTTAATTGAACCCATTTTTTTTTTCTAATTATGTACGAATATTTCTTATATATATTTTAATCATTACTTATTCTAAAATTTGAATTATTTACATGTTTCATTTTAATTGGAAAAGAAAAGGGGGGGGGGGGGGAACCCAACACATTTTCACATTATAAATTAGTGTTTTTATTTGTTTATGCACCAAATCACATCAAATGTTGTTAAATAAATTAATAAAATATCTTAACCAACCACAATATCTTTAATATTAAGAAACAATATTTAATTTCACTAAGTTTGATGAGGATAATTTAAATAGATACTATGGAGAATTTGAGAATTATTTTACAGGTCCCAAAGTCCAAGAGGATAATTTTATACTATTTTTTCTAGACCTTGAAAGCTTCAAATTATACCCCCCCGAAAGATATTGACATTTTTGGTCTTTGGCGTAAACAGTAAGGCATAGGGGAGTAAGAAAATAGGATAAATTACATCATAATTATAAATATTTTTTATTATTTAAAATTTTATAAATAATTTTTAAAATTAATAATCGTCTATCATATATTTTTTTATAATTGATTGTCACGAGAAGATATTTATTACGTAATCGCTAATATCAATAAATATTCATAATTTTTTAAATAATAATAATATAATTATAATTTATTCAAAAATTTAACTAATGGCTAATGTGAGTGGAGAATTTATATGCATAGTTAGTAAAATATGGGAGGAGTAGTAACCGTCGAACTATACGTACGTGTATTATTTATTGAGAGAAGGTATTGAGTTGAACTAAGCCCTAAGTAGGTACAACAATTTATCCCTAACGTACAATTCTCAGTGCTTGGATTTTATTTGTTGGTCTTTTTATAGGTAGGTTAAGACTGAGTTCAGACTAATAATTGAAATTTTAAAATTATTTAAATTTAATTATAGTCATAGAGATGTCTAGCAATAAACTAAAACTATTTTAGAGTAATCATAATTTTTTTAAGGTCTAATTACTTTTTCGATGTTTTAAATGCTATAATTTTATGAAATCGCTAATGAGGTCTAATTTAGTTGACAAAGTTAAAGTCCAATGACTAAAAGGTAACGGATTCGAATTTTTACCCATTTGTGGATATTACTTTATTTTAATAGTGGTTGTTGGTGTACTATAATAATAGTTATTAATTAATTATATATATTTGATATTAGTAATTGACGTACATTTATTATTGTAATTTAAAACATAATTGTAATCGGTTCATTGAAAAAAATAGTTTGATCAATTGTTTTCAAATCAATTTTTGTAAAATTAATTATTATAAAATATAACTAATAAAATATTATTTTTTAGAATATAATTATTTTTTTTTTGAGAGGGGTTGGAATTAAAAGATTGGAAAGGGACAAAAGTAACGAAATTTTTTAATGATGTAATGTTTGATGTGACAGTCTGTTTTATTGAGCAAAATAATGAAATAGGAATTGAAATATCATATTATATTATTTAAAATGAAAATCAATTAATATTTCTATCTCTCTTCTACATGTCATTATGAGCTAAACGAGTTAGTTGAGATTTAATTTGTCACATATATTTATTTCTATAAATATAGATAGTTAATTACATTAACTTTTTATTAATTATTCTTTTTTATCATTAACTGCTTATCTTTTATAGTCCATCCATTTATGTTAAATTCTTAATTATTTTTCATTATAAGTTACTTTTATTTTTAAATCTTTATAATTTTTTAAAAATTTTACATCAATTAATTTTTATAATTAAAATAATTTTAAATAATACCAACTTTTTGTTATCATAATTTTAAATAAAATTTATCATAATTTTGGTTTTTCTTTTAACTACTAAAAAAAGAGATTATTTATTTTAGGTTAAGCAATATGTTGTTGTTATGTTCACAAGAGTTCAAAGTTTTCATTATTCATATAACATAATTACAACATATCAGCATTAAACAAAATAAAAAAAAGTATCTTTTTAAAATGAAAAAGAATTAGTTTGATAATTTTACAAACTTAAAGGATTAAAGTGATAAAATCAAATTTATTGACCATTTTACTTTTCAAAGAATCAAAATCCAGCCACATTTTTGCCGGAAAATGATTAGAGGGATCAAACTGAGATAAAAAAATAAAATTTAAAGATGGTAAAGTCAAGACATAAACTCAATGAACTAAAGTGATTCTATCGAAAATTTAAGAAATCAAATATAGTATTTGATATATATATATATATATGTCAATATCAAATAACAAAAGCAACTTTTGCAAGCAACACATAACATACGTAAGAAAAGATACAAAAACATCCCTAGTTATTCAAACTGTCATGTTCGTACGTAAAACGACTTAGACAACCTATAGATGCCCCCCCCCAAAAAAAAAAATAATAATAAATCCAAAAATAGAAAATGACCAAAATACCCAGCAGAACTGAAAATGTTGGTCTACTGGCTGTCTCACTCACTTGGGAATATTTGAAATCCCATTCACATTCCATGAAAAGCGATTTCGAACAAGCGTGTTGCAGTCTCCATTCCTATTCGGAGAAGCGACATGGTAAAAGCGTGGTTCTCTTTCTCACATTAGAGAAACGATAGATGTGAAACGAAGAAAAATAAATGGTTGTTGGGTCCCCACATGATAATCACTGAAAGGGAATATATTTAATATTAATAATGTTTGTTGCTTTTAATAAAATCCAATAATTAACGCATTTATTGACCATAAATATATAGTTCTTGAGAGGTACAGACCCCCAACAGTACGTACTACTTTCTCCTACAATTATTCTAATTATTTATATTTATATGAGTGTATGTGATGTTTTACTTTTAAATGACTTGATGGGGTGAAGTGAGATAAACTACATCTCATAATCAAGCACTTCCTAAATAGGTGGCAATAAAATTTGAATCCACGATCTTGTTTAGGTAAATTATAGTCATTTTTCCTAAAATTTAGTATAATTACAAATATTTTCTTGTTGTTTGAAAAATTATAAATACCCCCAATTTTTATATTCGTCTAACAATGAGCCAACTCTGTTAGCATCCATTAGGTTTTCAAATTTTTGTGGTGAACTAACAAAAATGTACATTTAGATTATAAATTATAAATTTATATATTTTGTAGAATTTTCTAAAATATTTTTATAGACTAATATGCCATATGAATTATTTACTTTACCCACCCTTATTTTTTTTAAAAATATTTTTCCAATTTTTTTCGTTTAAAAGAATCAATATGGATAAAATAGTAATTTTCGCCTCACCATCTAGGCCTACACAATTATCTTCTATTTAAGGGGGTATTTACAATTTTTCAAACAATAAGAGAGTATTTGTAATTATAACAACCTTTAATAATTGTAACTATAATTTACCCATACTATTAATATCTTAACAGTGTTTTGAGCTGTAGCTATAATTTACCCATACTATTAATATCTTAACAGTGTTTTGAGCTATGACATGGCCTGTAATGATAATTGGAGCTGAGGCCACTAAATTTTTTCGTAACCCAAGAAAATTTACATTTAAAATTTTGATAGATATATATAGGGGTGGCAATTAGACCCGTACCAGACCGGACCCGCCCAGGACATGACCCTAATGGGGCGGGTCTGGGTCCAAAAAATATTAGTGGGGGTGGGTAATGGATCCTAAAAATTAGGACCTGCTCGGGTCAGGAGTGGGTCTTGGGTCCATAGAGACCTGACCCGATAATATATTTTACTCTGGAGGCATTGATGTGGTCTCGTCGTTGGTTGTGGAATTAGGTAATGGTAAGTAAATTTTTCATTATATTGTTTTTGTACTTTATTTTGGTAACATAAATATTCATAAAATATTATATTTTTTGTTTGTTTATTGTTAGGTACTTGTTCAACAGTTGAAAAATTAAAAATTGTCCAACAATTTTTGACGAGGAAAAAAATGAATGATGATGTTGTATTTATTTTTATTTGAAAATTTATTTTTGGACTTGAATATTTGAGGAACAAATTTATTTAGAACGGATATGTTGAAATTTTTTTAAAGATATTTGTACAATAAATAAAAAATAAAAATATAATCAAGTCCACCGTGTTAGACCCGCCCCAACAAATTTTGTATGAGAGCAAGACGGGTCCCGAGTCCATCCCAAAGTTGGCAAAGCGAGTCCCGAATCCACCGCTAGGATCCGCCCTGTTGCCACCCATACATATACATACCTCAACAATCTAATAGCATTAGTAGTGTTTGATTAAAAGAAAGCTGAAACAAGAAAACATGGAAGTTAATTCTTACCTCAATAATTAGTGTTCGGTTTGTCTATGAGAAACAAATAAATGGAATTTCCATAAAGATCTTAGTCTAAATCAAATGTATGTTGTTCCTCTAATACACATTTTGCCGTCTTTGGTCTCCATACCTAATTATTAAGGATGGAATGTCGGAAAACTAATGTGCCTTGTGCTCATCAAATTCTGTCAAATTATTAATGAACAACATATTAAAATTATGATAGATAAGGCCTAATTCAATTTACGAAATTAAAAATCAGAACTCTAAGGTTATTTGTTTCGAGCTTGGCTAATATGTGGGATATTTTTATTTTAATAGTATATGTAATTCTATGTTAATAATAAGTGTTTATTAGATATTGTTATCTGATATTGATGAATAGAAGTGTTGATTAGATATAATTATCGCTCAAATTACATATTACCCCCTTGTGTTTTCAAAAGTCAGCTAAAAACCCCCTATGTGTTTTAAAAATAGGCAAAAAAGAATTCCTCTATTTTTTCGAGGGGTTAGCTAATTTTTGAAAATACTGGATGGTAATATGCAATTTGGTCTATAATTATCTGATATTTATTAATAGTATATCATTCATGTTATAGTTGTTGGTAGTTATTAAATATTTGATAGATTAATTACATTCAAACTCCCTATAAAAATATGAAATTACACCTTCTCCCTAAAAAGTTTTGAAATTACACTTACACCCCTCCAAAAATTTCTTCATTTAATTAGACCCCCTCCCGTTAGGGTTTGGATGAAAAATGCTGACGCTAGCAAAAAAGTTACATAAAATTTTAATTTTGTCCTTCGTTTAACATTTGCATATGTAATTCTATACTTATAAATGAATAAATATAATATATATATATATATATATATAAAGTGAGGTAACATCAATATATTTTTTTCCTTTATAAGTACAAGCTTTACATGAGAATATTAAATGAGAGTAAACTTTAAATTATGTAATATTGTTGTCCAAACCATAACCAAAAAAGGTTAAGTGTGAACAATAAATTCTCTTAAGGAGTGTGAGTGTAATTTTAGAACTTAGGGGGAAAATGTAATTTTATATTTTGAGAGGAGGTCTAAGTGTAATTAACCCTATTTGATATTTAATATTGTTATGATAATCAACTTATTCAACAAAAGAATAATAGTTCGTAGTTTTCGCACATAAAAAAAAACGGGTGACATGCCTTGAGCTTATTGTTCGTCAACAAGAAGGATACCATTACATGATACAGTAAAAGTGCATTTGGCACTTGAAAACTAAGTTTCATACCATACATATATATATTCTACATAAACTATCTTACAAACGGGTAATTTTCTAAAATTAACGCGAAATTCTTCGCGCTAAATAACTATATTACATGCTATTTCATCACCTGGCGCGAAAAACTAGTTTAGATGAAATAGCGAAACCCATAGTACATTTTGAAGATGAGAAAGTCAAAATTTCCGGGGTCGAATCATAATTTATGATTCTCCATCAACTCTTCTTTCTTGCCCCCACCATCCTTACTAACAACAATGCTGAGTAAGTGCCAAGGCTGAGCTTCCTCCAGCATTTGCACCACAGTTCTCATTGTAGGCCTTAACGTGTGAAGCCTGGCTGTGCACAGAATGGCAACTTTCAAGACTTTGATGGCATTTTCCCTATGAACTTCAGGAATTGCTGAATCCACCAAACTCACTACACTCTCTTTGGTTTTGAGCTTCCCACATACCCAATCAACTATGTCCTTATTCTCCCCGAACTCGGGCTCTATCGGTCTCTTACCCGTCACGAGCTCCATCAGTACGACTCCAAAGCTATATACGTCGCTCTTTTCGTTCACTTTGTTAGTGTACGCGTATTCTGCAGGGTTAAATGTAATTCAAGTTAAAAATTTGATGTTTTTTCTCTTTTAACAGTTTAAGCTTTTAGACAGGAACGTTATTTTAAGAATGATTATGAAAATAAGGGAATGGATTTGTTTACCTGGGGCTATATATCCATGTGTTCCTGCAATGATTTGAGTGGATTCTTTGTTTGAATTTGCTTGAACAATCTTTGCAAGTCCGAAGTCTGCGATCCGAGGTTTCAAGTCTTCGTCCAACAGAATGTTGCTCGACTTAACATCACGGTGGATCACCGGCCTGTCGCAACCGTGGTGCAGATACTCTAGCCCTTTTGCTGCACCAAGGGCGACTTCGTACCTCGTCTCCCAATCAAGGGACAATTTCTTACAAGAGTGCAATCTGTCCCATAGACTTCCATTAGGCATATACTCATAAACCAACAAGCTGGAATCCTCACTGCTTATGCTGCAGTATAACTTAACCACATTTATGTGTCTTATGGAACTCAATGTTTGAACCTCAGCTTCAAATTCCCTGGACTTAGTCCTACGCCGAGCCAAGATAGGGGTTGAGCTACCCATCTTTTTCCGGCCACCATAGTCATCGGAGTGCCAAATGTGCTTCACCGCCAGTTCTTTGTCATTTCCAACGACTACACGGTACACATTCCCTGAGCCACCTTTGCCTATCAGATTCTCTTGCTTGATGGAATCAAGAATCTCATCTTCTGTGAAGGTCAGCACGTGGAAAGACTTTACATCCCATGAATCTTCTTTTAGAGACCGTTCACCTATGCGTTCATCCTTTTTCTTTAAGTAACAGAAGCCGGCGAGCGAGACGAGTAGGGCCACAGTAGCCACCATGAGTAGGATTAAGACCATACGAAGGTGTTGGGGCGTGTTGGATTGTGGAGAACATCTCTGGAATCCCCTGATTTTCTCACTGCAAAGACCAGCATTGCCTGAAAAGCTACCATTATAAGCCTCAGACCAAAGGGTTTCCGGTATTGAACCGGTCAATCGGTTGTTTGAGAGATCAAGAAGATTTAGCCTCAGAGAGGACAGGGTTCCGGGAATTGGACCAGAAAGCTGATTTCTTGACAGATTCAAGAAATTGAGAGCTGGTAATGAGCCGAGAGAGGCCGGAATTGGGCCAGAAAATGTGTTTTGAGCCATGTTAACGTCGTTGATGGCATGACAAGAGCCTAATGAATCTGGTATTGGACCAGAAAACTTGTTGCCCTGCAACGAAAGAGTGGTGAGCTGCTTCAACTCCCCGATTGCGGCTGGTATTTCACCGGAAAACTGGTTGTAGCTCAAGTCAATAGACACCAAAGATGAAGCATTTGTAATCTGAGAAGGTAATTCACCAGAAAACCTGTTTTTTCCAAGGACAAGATTTGCCAAAGACTCGGCATTTCCAATATCAGAAGTAATAGGCCCTTCAAAGTCATTTTCGGCAAGATCGATTAGTTCTGCATTAGGCAGGCCCCATATTCCACCAGGAACCTGACCTGATAGCCTGTTTTTGCTGACCCGAAACCTGATTAACGTGGTGCAGTTCGCGTAGCTACCTGGAATTTCGCCTGTGAAATTGTTTTGGAGCATCAAGAGCTTCACCATAGTACCCTTCTTGCACATGTCCGGTGGAATTGGACCGGTGAGGAAATTCTCAGACACATCTATGAAAATGAACTCAGCCCATGATCCCAGCTTCTGTGGTAGCTGTCCTGTCAGCTTATTCTCGTAAAGTGATAAGTTCACGAGATTCTTGAAATCCCCGAGCTCAGCAGGGACTTCACCTGAAAACTGATTCTGGAAAAGCTGTAGACTTTTGAGCTTATTCAAGAACCTGATTTCAGAAAGATTTCCATATAGACGATTCGTGGAGGCATCAAAATACTCGAGATTTGTCAAATTTCCCAGTCCTGGAGGCAACTCCCCCGTCAAATCATTCAAATAAAGCTCAAGCTGCCACAGCTTCTTAAGCTTGGTAATGCCCCTTGGAATCTCTCCAGTGATATAATTCTGCGCCAATTCCAACTCAATCAGCTCGCCAAGATTCCCAATTTCCTCCGGGATTTCCCCTTCAATGCTACAATTTGACAGGTACAGCCAATTCATCTTCGTAAGATTCAGAATCACAGACGGGAATGGCGTTCGATCAAAGGGATTGTCCCCAAGACTCAACACCTGAAGATTCGTCATGTTTTTCAGAGAATTCCAGGGAAAAGTCCCCGAAAATCCACTCTTATTCGCGTGCAGAGAAACCAACCCGCTCAGCGAAGATACCTCCGGAAATGATCCCGAGAAAACATTGTTCCCAAGGTCCAAGTACGTAAGCGAAACGCAGTTATTCAATTCCTGAGTTACACGCCCATAAAGATTGTTGAAACCCAGAGACAGCTTTTCCAATGATTTAAGCTGGCAAACAGAGCTCAACGGAAGTAAGCCAGTGAGATTCCGGTTGGAGAGTTCGATTTCTTTGACGAAGCCATTGGAATCACAGGTGATTCCTGAGAAGCTGCAAACAGGGGTACTCGATTCCCAGGAATCAAAGACTTTGGTGTTGGAATCTTGGAAGGCAGCTTTGATGGATAGAAGGGTTTGGAGCTCGTCGGAAGAGGCGACGAAGAGGAGGCAGAAGAGGGAGAGAAGGTGGAAGCTCCGTCGGTAAACGGTGGCCGCCGCCATGTCGGACGGTGGTTTGACAAAGGGAGGATTGTTTTTGTCGTGGGCCGTCTGAAAGACGTGAGTGAAAGGAAGACCAGAAGGTGTGACGCTCTTATATTAGACTCTCTTCATTCACACTTGCTACGGACAATGATTGATATTTTTTTTTCCAATTTTGTTAAATATTTAATATTTTTGGCTCCACTCCTTCAACTATAGTTGGTGTGAGTTGTCGCACAAGATTATAAACAGATAATTACACTCTTTTTTCTTGAAATTTAGTAAGTTATATATAATTTTTTTATGATTTCAGAAATTTCATTTAACACTCTTAAAATTTACTTTCGTCTAATAAATAAATATAAAATTAAGTTTAAAATTTCATAAAATATGAGGTGAATTTGAAATAGACGTAAACGATGGAATTAGTTTTACGATTTTACCTAAGTTGGCATAGTGTTTTATTTCTTTAAAATTACTTTATATTTGATACAAGAAATTTGGAATAAGGAAAATGAAAAAAATGGGAGTGATGATTGATGATGAAAGGTTGGACTATAATGGGGCCATATCTGACCCTTTATTGCAACCCATCCATTTTGTATTTTGAATCAATGTCTTATTTTATTAGGGTTGATCCACACTGACAATATTAAAATTATTATTGAAAATATATACTAAAATAATAATAAATTTTATTTTTATCATTTTATAACTATTAGTAATAAAATATTATACTTAAACTTATCGTCATAGATAATTAATGGCACATTAACAATGACAACTCAAAAATAATACAATAGAATAGAATATTATACATATTTTTTATCACTATTCTTTTTTTTTTATAACAACTTTCACAAAATAAAAGTTTTTCTCAAAATTATGAAACTTATTATTGTGACAAAAAAAATTATCACTAAATAAATATAATTAGCATTAATATTAAAATTATCTCCTGATTTTTTGCTAACTTAATTTCTCCTTTTTATAGTGTTTCATATTCTACTTCACATATAATGTAAATACATTGATAAATAAATTCTACGATAAATCGCGGATATAAAATATTATTTTCAAATAGAAAACTCAGACCTGTTACACCCATACAACTCACCCACAGTCATTTCCATTCTAAGTTTGGTGTCTAAATCGTAATGAAAGGGGTTCAGTATTTATAACAATGAATTTTAAAAGAGAATTTAAATATAATTTTAAGATTTTTTTAAAGGAGGACGTAATTTCGTATTACTAGACAAAAAGTGTACATCATAATTATAAAAAGGGATAATTATATTTACACCCTTGATCTATGGTATGTTTACACAAATCACCTCTATCTTTTAGATAGTTACACATACACCCACAAAAATATCATTATTACTTACACAAACCATCTCTTACTTTTTTTAAAAATTACATGCACATCCCCATAAATGTTAGTATCATTACGCAAATACAATTATATAAAAAATATGAATAATTTATATAAATAAAAAATAAATCAGACAATGTATATATAATTATCCCTAATAAAAATATTAAACAGAGGGCAAATATGGGTAAGCATACAAAAAGAGTAGAGATGATGGGTTCAATCACAATAGACAGAAAGTGGAAAGTGCAGACCATAAATCCACACTATCTGATTTGAGGGGAAAGGATGAAGGAGATGGGGATGTCACAGCAGCAAGGTGGTAGTGTCTTTTAGTGAAGTAGTCGATGCCGCAACGAAACTTCATCCGCCGCCCACTTTGACTTTGTTCTCCCGCAACCTTCACGTGTCCTCCTTTCGCCACCTTTCACTTCTCTCCCTTTACCACCTTTTGTCTTATGTCTTATCATTAAGTAGATGGGGAAAAAAAATGATAATTACACGTATATTTTTTATAATTATAAAAATTATATTTAGTATTTTTAAAGTTTATTTTTATTTAATAAATAAGTTTTTTCGTTAATCAAACTCCATTAAATTTGCTAATATATTAACAAAAAGAATCAGAAAAAATACTAACCCTTAATTGACTTATTACTGACTTATTGCAGGTCAAATAAATTTTTCTATGAACAAATTAGTTAAGGCATGTGATATGAGGAGGTGTATATCTTCACTGTTATAAGGGTAATTTAGTTCGAAGAAAATTATTTGACATGTAACAAAAAAGTAATCAGTCAGTCGAGAATAATATCAATTTTCATTCAATTTTTTTCTTTGTTAGTAACAGCAAATTCAGTTAATTTTGACTAATGAAATGACTTTATTTATTAGACGGAGGCAAACCTCAAAGGTGCTACGTGTAATTTTCTAAATCATAGAGAATTTACATGTAATTACATCAGACTTAAGAGATGGGAATGTAATTATCCCAAAAAGGACAATTAAACACATCGAATCGAATATTTTTTTATTTTAAATAGCATATAAATATATTATACGACACTGTACTAAATTTCGAATGCTCATTCCCTATTTAGATCAATTTCCTTATGTTCACATTCATTAATCAATACCATTTTCTTTTTGAATTTGTATCCGATTTACTGTTTTTGTGCTCACATTGCTTGCTTGTGTTGCCGTTGCTGTATATTGTGTTGTTGTTCTTGTCAGAGCCACAGAGTGTCGGCTTAAAATCCTATTATCGATATTTTTGGATGGAGTAATTGTTTACTATCAGACTACTAGTCATACAGTGCCCCTTTTCCATGTTTTATGAAAGGCGCTCTGTGATAGGTGGTATCAATGCGTATAATCTTTTTAATAAAATAAATAACGTAAGTACTATACATGTGGCATGTGTATATTAAAAGAAATAAAAGATGCAATCAAAACTTTACTATAATTTTTAGAGTATTTATTAGGTACTGTATGACGATTTTATTTTATATGATTGATTATTTTTTTTAGGATTGTACATTATTATATTACGAATATTAATGACAACTATAATATATTTATCATGTAACTAGTTAAATCTCAAACCCAATATGAACTATAATTTTCCAATAATTACTGCATGCAACTGTTTATACAAAATAGTATTTATGAATTAATGTTGTATCTCGTATTTTAAATCATAAATGCACATTAAGTGTATAAAATATTTATTTTTGAAATATATATGTTACATAAATTATGCATGATTTTATATATGTGAAGTTAAAAATAAGATATAATTTTATAATAGTCATATATATATATATATATATAACTATCCATCATCACATATTACATTGGTGTGTATCACTGTCTTTTTCCTAAATTTATTACTTTTACTTCATATACATTTTAAAATATTATACTTTTAGGAAAAAAAAATGAAATAAAATCTCAAGACTATATATAGCACTTAGACAGTAAGATAGAAATTATTATGTTACTTTTTTTCCCCCAAAAGAAACATTTGAATAATATAAAAAAAATGGATTTGAGTGGATAAAGCAAATAATTCACGAAACATATTAATCGATAAAAAATATTTTAAAATATATAAAATTATAATTCATATTCGTGAATAGTATTTTGGACAGTTTATTGAAAAATTGAATAAAAATTTAAGAAAATTAATGGAATAAGTTGGTTGTTAAATGAAATTTAATGTTAGATGTTAAATTTCAATTAAAGTCATTTTAATTTTCACTTTTAAATATTGTTGTTCTGCGTGGTAATAAAGGCACGTGTTTCTCACGGCCGTCGGTGCGTCGGTCGTAATATGTATTTGAGTAGGGGATGATTAGGAATGACCAACTTTGACTAATAATATATTTGTAACCCCATCCCGAGGCCCAACGTGTGAAATCAATTATTTCAATACTGCTCATTGCATCATATCATCTCCCCTTTATGCATTTTTGTTTTATTTTATAAGGATAATTATAATTCCATCATTTAAATTTGGTATAGTTATATGTAATTTTTATGTAATTTGAAAATTCATATTTAACGATTTTGATGTTTGTTTATGTCTTCATTAGTCAAAATTTATTAAATTTGTTTGTATTAATAAAAAAAATCAGAAAGAAAAGGTCCAATCTTCGATTGATTTGCATGTTAAATAAATCTTTTTAATGACCAAATTACTCTCATACATCTTCACGTCTTTAATGGATGTGAAAAAGTATATCTCCACCGTTACAAAAATAGTTTAGTGCGAAAAGAATTATTTAACCTGCAATAAGTTAGTAATCAATTAATTGAGGGTAAATATTATTTCTCGTTCGCTTCTTTTTTCGTTGATATCAACAAGTTTAGTTAATTTTAACTATCGGAGGAACTTATTTGTTAGACGAAAGCAAATTTTAAGAGTGCTAGATGTAATTTTATAGACTACAGAGGGTATACGTAATTACATTAAACATAAGAGAATGGGAGTGTAATTATCCGTAATAATAAAATTATATTTTATATGTAATATACTAATACTTTGAATAAATTATAAATATTGCTCAAATAAAAAATATTTATATAGTTCTTACATGATGAGGTAAAATTACTACTTTACTTATTTTACTATTTTTAAAAAAGAATATTTGAAGAAGTATCTAAAAATATGAGAGGACAGGTAACGTAAATATTCCATTGAGAATATTAGTTTGTAATAATATTTTATAAATTTAAAAAATATAGAAAATTATAATTTATAATTCAAAAGGACATTTTAAGAGTTTATGGTTAGATGACACCCTAATAGAATAGGCTTATCGATACACAAATGTTAAAATCAGGGAGTATTTGTAATTTTTCATACAATAAAAAAGTATTTATAGTTATGCTAAATTTTAAGTAAAGTAGCATTAATTTACTCTATAATATTTATATACATACATTATATTTTAATATTTATAATAATAATTTTACGATTTTTGTATCTCAATATTTTTTTTTTATTTCCTGCTCGTGTTAAACTTAATTATATGGATATATATTTCAAATAAATTAAATTACTACTGAAATTTAATTTAATTTAATTTAATTATATATATAAATACGTGAATCTCTAGAGCGTAGAAGCTGCCAAACATCTCCTGACTGCAGTACTAGAGAATTAAACTATTAAAAAATGTATGCACGTAACATTTATCATGAACTAGTCGACATACTTAATATTTATATATGTAATTATTAAAGTTGCGACATCTACATTATGGACTGTTTGGCTGTACACGGCTCTATTATGGATGGGCATGTTCTACTGCACATTATAAAACAAATTAAATTCTCATAAAATAATTAATTAGTATATGATTCGTATCTTTGGAGATTGAAAAGTTTGTTATAACCAATAAATTAAATATTTCACTAATAAAATTACATGTTTTTGGTTAATAATAGTTAGCTTTCACATTGAGACCACTAACGAAATTGTGCTTGTGATGTTAAATTTAACATATAAATTTAAATTTTTATTTAAAATTAAATTCATATCTGACGTGATCTTGTGTTGGACAACATATTATGAATGAAAAGAATGATAAACATATTAATTAAAAATTAATTAGTAGATGAAAAATTGCATAAAAGTAGCTACTTGTAAATGGTTGTGAATGTGATGTGATATAAGTAAGGGTTAATTATATTTAAATTCCCTCTAAAAATGTGAACACTCCCTTCCTCTGGAAGAAAAATTTGAAATTATATTTACACCCCATTCAAAAATTCACTGTTTACACCTGACTCTTTTTTCGTTAGGGTTTAGACGAAAAATATTAGTATTAGCAAAAACTAATTACGTATTTTTTAATTTTACTCTTCATATATTAGTCTGGTAAATTACAACGACCTCCCATGAGATTTGATATAACTACAAATACCCTGTTTGAAAAATTATGAATATCCCCCTTATTTTAACAGCCGTCTAACAATTAGCGTTAGTTTCCGTTAGGCTTTTATCTATTTTTATTGTGAACTGACCAAAAAGCCCTTGTGGACTAAAAATTATAATTTTATTTATTTTAAAAAATTTGCTAATTTTTTTATCGACTAACTGATAATTTTTATATAAATTTATATTTACTTCTATCCAAAAATTACATAATTTCATTGAACATCACGGGGGTATTTGTAATTTTTCAAACAATAAGGGGGTATTCGTAATTATGCCAAACCTCAGAGGAGATCATTATAATTTACCCTATAACATTTTCATGTAATAATTTTATACTTATAAAAAAAATATAATGAATTAACCTCACTTTATATATATATATATATTATATTTATCCTTTTACAGATACAAAAATATACATGCAAATGTTAAACACGGAGCAAAATTAAAAATTTATGTAAGCTTTTTGACTAACATAAATATTTTTTGTTCAAATCCTAATGAAGGGAAGTCAAGTATAAAAGAATTTTTTTAAAAAGGGTATAAATATAATTATTATAATTTAACATTTGAGAGGAGTCTAAATGTAATTAATTCTACAATTAAACACGACTTAATTGCTATTTTATCTAAAACGCAGTGGCGTCGTTGTCTTATCACATGCTTGGGCGGTACTAAGAGTCAAAAGCCATGACGTCTCAGAGTTTACTCATATCATATCAAATATTCTCCATCTATGTTTATTTTTTTATAAAAATTAAATAAATAAATGCAAACTTGATTAAAAAAAAAAAAAACTAATCTGTCAAATCCAAAGTTGCTTTTAAACAAAGAATTACAAGAAAAATACCAACAATGATTTTTCTGGATAGGTATCTTTAATGAAAAAATACCAACAGGAAAAATGATTCAAATTGACACTGCATATTAAGGCTAATCCTAAAATATAAACGACAAATTATATCATTCAGTATATCAAAATATTAAACACTGATCGAGTACATCAATATATGATTTGAATGTATTTATTGATTTGAATTATTGATTAACGTGTTGAGTTAATCTTATTGAGCAATAATTACAGAGTCAAGCAATAATTGCAGTCAATTTTGGGAAGAAAAGGGACATTCTCAGCCACTTACTTGAATTGCCACTCAATGGAATTATTATTAATTAATTAATAAAAAAAGAAGAATGGGATTATTATTATTATTGTTATTAATGCTTTTGACGACTTTCAACCCAACAAATCTCTGCACTTGAGTTTATTTAATGTTTAATCAAAGTTCAAAAGGCTAATTGAGTTCTTTCAAATCTTTCAAGATCTTATTGGATTCATTCACAGCAAATTAACGATTCATTGGATGAGTAGGTATCCAGTCTATTAATATTTTATTATTTATTTATTTTAAGTTTATTGATTAATTTAAAAATATTTATGTATTGCGTAGTAATAACTCTATATTGATTAATTTAGAACTATATATTGATGTGTTTTCAATTTTTTTTAAAAAAAATCTAACAATGAAAGTTTGCTGATTGAATACATAAAGCATTGAGTGCATTATGAATTTTGTTTGAATTATGAAATCCCACATCGATTCTTTTTTTTTTTTCCTTCTTTTGAGAAAAATAAACTTTTTATTTGCATTTTGATAAAGGTTTTTTTTTTTTTTTCAAATGGTAATTATATCAGCTCTTCATAATCTGAACAACACATCAATTCAATTAATACATCAATATAACTTTAAACAATAAATAAATTACAATAACCCACATAAAATGAAACAAACACCCACATATTCGGTGGAATTTGAAGCCATAATTTTCAAATTATTCATGGACCTCTACCTTAATGAAGGTTTATTGTTATTAATATATGTTTCTTCAAAAAGGTATTTTTGCTATTTCACCATAAAAATACAAAAAAAAGGAGATGAAAATTTAATAAAGACTAACTAATTGAATTAGTTATTGCATGATCATTAAAACTTTATAAAATATTTATAATTATGTTAAATTTTAAAAAAATTCATTGTAATTCACTTAAATATATATCCATATATATATACAATTAATTACTTGGTGTACGAAACTACTGAATTTATTATTTGAAGTATCGAAAAATACACATCCCGAAATCACCACATGCATGAGATAATGTTATCTATTAATTCTTTAATTATGATATTAATTTTCCTAATATTATACTTCAAAGGTGATGGCTGCTTCGACCACTGATAAAGGGACTTTTGAATTCCTCAGTCAATGCATAATTACATACAAAATCAATGGGATAAAAATGAAAAATGGGCAATTCTTGTCAGATGATTAGACATAAACTAATCCCATACATACAATGTTGTTACTGCGATACGAAAATTTTAAATTCAAATTGGGTTTGATCAGATTTGAATCAATTATACGACAATTGCAACATAATTATTTTGTGGTTGATATACAATTTAAGAAACATGACCAATTACATGACAAGTATATTATATTTACTTGATAACTGATTTTATTTAATTAAATTTGATTTGAATAAAAAATTTTGTTGCAACATATTGTGGAGTGGAGCACTGACATAACAAAGAGAGATTGGAAAGTAAAATGCAATGTCCTTTAAAGTGAAACATTAGTGTTCAATGATTCAAATTGTTTATTAAAGGTAGGTACATATAGGGTAGGAGAGGATAACAACGTTAATGATCAAAGTGAGGGAGTAGTTGCCCAAGTGGGAGGAATTGACCATCTCATAATTCCGACAAAGTGGAGCACTTACAATTGTTTGTAATGGTGAAACACGTATAATTAATCATATACACCTACGACTTTAAGTTTATGGGTTCGAATTTAATTGAATGTATAAATATTATTTTATTTTATGTAAATTAATTATAGTTTATTTTTTAAATTATTTTAATGTATTAATTCAATTAATGAATTATTTAATTTATTTAAATATTAATATAATTGTATAACTATTACTTAAAAAAGAATTCCATAAAAAAACATGTCAGACGAAAAGTCCGAAACCATCCTGTGCTGCGCTTAATAGCACTCGAAACCCGCCCTACCTTCAGATTCAATGGTCTAACCTACAACATCCTGTTCTTTTTTTCAATTTAATTGATATAATCAATTAATAAATTGCGTTTATTGTTTATATATATATATATATAATAAATTGTTATTAAATCTAAGATATTATTTATCTTGTAAAATGCGTTTATTTAAATATAACTTAAATTTTTTTAATAAATTAATAGTGTTAATGAGTATTATTTCATAGCCGGTTTTACGGAAAATTTGAAACCCAGACCCTACCTTAACTTGGACCTGATCATTTATACTCAAGTCCAACCCTATTTGTGCCTGGTCCAGGGTAATAGGGTTGGGTGTCGAATTGGGTAGTTTGGTTTTGGGTCGAGTACCTGAAATTTCAGGTAGCTAAATTAGCTACTCGATTCGAAGGTTGCGGATACCCAATAGACGGGTATATCGAATACGTGATTTTTTTTTTTAAAAAAAAATTTGAAATCAAAATTTTAAAAAATAATTAAAAGCATAAAAAGTGTGTTACCATATGTTCATTTCATTCAGGAGGCACGCTTGTATGCCTCTATAGAGAGACTGTTCGAATCCTCTTCAATCGGAGGTTGTTCGAAGTCTCTGTTCACTTCACTAATTTTTTTATTAAAATTTAATTTTAAAATACTTTAATATACTTTTATTTAATCCTTTAGTATATTCAAAAAAAGTAAAAATTAAAAGATTTATTAAACAAAAATTAAATTAACCATTATAAACTAAACATTAAAAAAATTAAACATTAAACACCACTATTTGAGTTTATTAAATTTCTTTCACTTTCTTTTTGCGATATTTTAGGATTTGCAGAAATATAAATTGCGAAGAGAAGAGAAAAATAAAATAACATTTGAAATATTATTAAAGATTAAGAAAAATAAAAAAGATCTCGAGGAAGGAGAAAGTGTTTATTTTATTAGATATCGGGTACTTGATTGAGTAGTTTGGGTAGGACTCCTCTACCCAAAATCTGACCTGACTTTTAAAAGTTGGGTATCAGATACCCGATTGTATGTTATTTTTTGAAAAAATTGAAAAGTATCATCCCATCCCGATCGGGTCGGATCAAAACCCAAACTACCCGATCCAAATGCTCCCGCTATAGGACAGGGCTTTATTTTACCCATTTCAATTATCATTCCTAATTATATCACAACAACGGTATATAATTATTATATTTTTTTATCATCACTTTTTACATGTTACATCAATTATATTATTTGTATCTCGTTTAAACCATTTGATCTCATTTTTACTTTAACGAGATTAAATGAAATGCCAAACAATGATCCAAGAAATTGAGGTACAAATTTGATTTTGTTTTTCTCAAAATGGATTACTATAAATACGATGTTGTCTATGTGGAATTGGGCTAATGTCCCACAATGGGTTATTTGGATGAAAATGGGTTTGAATCACCCCCTGGTTTGGTCTCGGACTCGCCCCACTTGGAATGGGTTTTGAGTTTCAGTTTTTTAACTCGGACCCAGCTCAAATTTAATTTTTTTATAATTATTTTATAGATTTGTGTAAATATATAAGATGTGTATATTTTATTTATATTTGTATATGATACATAAAAATAATATTTTTATAAGTTAAAATAATTATATAAAATTATTTGTGGTTTTATATATAAAATTTTTATATTTTAAAACGTTGAATGTGCACATATAAGTTACAAAAAGGAAAAAATAATCATTCAATAATACTGTTTCAAATATGTAAAAACATTGTGTTCGTAATAGTTTTTAAAAAATTTTAATTTTTAAAACAAAATTAATTGTTTCCAGCTCATCCAACCCATTAGACCCTAAACTTGGATGAATTAGGTCATGGGTCCAAAACATTGTTACAAGTCAAAGTTTCAAATTCGGACAAATTTGCTCCGAATCTGATCTGATGTTATTATATGTATATAATCAAAATAAAAAATTATGATTTTAATCCCCTCGATTCCTATGTGGTTAGCAAGAACACAGAAAAAAGACTCGTTGTAGGTTTTTTTCAACCTATTTATTATAAAAGCATGTGTTCTCTATTTTAGGAGAAAATTAGTCTTAAGTACGGTATAAAATCAATACGTAGCTTATCATCATCTTAACTAATAAAATAGAATGCGGTCTTGCTGCAAGAATGACTTGTTAGCAAGAAATGCCTTCTTAAAAAGTGAATCAGAATCCACCTTGGAAAGATAGAGACCTTTACATAAAAACAAGGGTAGAATGCAATTGATGAATGTACAAACAATGGATTATTTGATCCATATTGATGAAGAAAAATGGATGAAGACTATAAAAACAATTTAAAGTGTAGAACATTTCCTTGTTTCAAAAAAATACCTTGTCTGAAACTTTACTAGGACTCACTATTAAAAGGCCCAAAGACAATTATGCTCCAGTAAAAAATTCCAATATCGTGTGTCAATGAAATTCATGAAAAAGAGCCAAAATTTTCTGACATAAAGACAAATAATATTATTTTAGCAACAGAAAATAATACATTACTAATTTATGGTGAAGTGGTTTGTTGCCGACCCATTTCAAAATTAGAGCTATTTAAGGTAAAACAAGAAAGAAGAAAACATAATTCTCAGCAATTAAAATGTATAATAAAACTCACTAAAATTATTAAATTAAAACAAGGGAAAGCTAATGCGTGTCATATTCCAACAGTAAATCAGGCTGGCGGCGGCAATGCCTCATCTACCGCCATTCTCTCTCTCTCTGAATCTTTCTCCACTCCCCACCTCCTCGACTGCAGCTGAAACCGCGCCACCGCCGCCAAGAACTTCACGCCCTGCACTGGGCTCAGAATCTCCACCACCTCCACCGCCGTCCACCCCTGAAGGGCGTCAGCATTCTCCACCACCACCAGCATCGCCGCCTTCAGCCGATCCATCGACGTGTCGAACTCCGTAACCTCGCCGTCCACCAGCTTCCCGAACTTCCTCATCAGACTATACAGGGGCTGCTCCGCCACGGTCTCCTGAACTCTAGCCATCGCCTGGGTGATCTCCCTCTCCTTCCGCCGCGTCTCGGCCTTCACCGCCTCGATCCTCTGCCTCTGCTCGGCGGACAGTTCCCCGCCCACCGAGTTCACGAGGATTGGAAACAGAATGGAGGGTCTGAACCCGGAAATCCACAGCATAGACCGCTCGAAAGAGGTGAGCCAGGGGGCGGAGAGCAGAAGAAAGACGTCGGCGTGGGCGGCCCTGGATTTTTCGCGGTAGAGTTCCTGGTAATGCGAGAAAACCTGGGGGATTATTTCACTGCATTCTCGGTGTCTGTGGAGGGTTTCGAGCTGCCGGAGAAAAGCTTCTTGCCGGGAAAGCCAGCGCTCGAAGAAGGAAGTGAAACTGGAATCAGTTGCCATGTGGGCATTTCTTGGAGGCCGTAACCGTAATCGAGAAATTACGAGGTATATATACATCGGTGGATTCGAGCGTCCAAAACGTGGAGGTCTACTTACGTTTTGTTTGGTCAACCAGGAAAGTTTCATCATATGAAAAATACATAAATTTTAATGTCAAAGAATAAATAATAAAAAGAGAATCCGACAATTCGGGTCCAATTTTTTATTTTTTTATATCATTTAATATATATTTTTGTAGGTTAAAGATGATATTGTATCCTCTATTTAGGAAAAAATATTATACATATGTTGTTATGCACAAAACATTTATAGACAATATTTTTCTCATAATTCAATGATTAATTTCTCAAGATAACAACATTACGAAATTTAAGAAATATTTTGATGTATTAAAATAAAGAAAAAGTATGCTACATTTGAATAAATAAAATAGAACAACAACATTACAAAATTCGAGAAACAATCGAATAACATCATAATATCATATATTGCGATTTTAATATGTATAAGACATCAAAACATGCCATGTATTAAAATTTGGCAGCAAGAATAATCGATCGAATTCGTATATTCTCGAGACAAATTATAGAAATTTTTTGTTTTGTAATCTCATTTTGAATTTGGGTAGCCCTTATTATTACCATTTAGGTAAATTGTTGTGTGTATACCAAACGTGGTGTTGGGGGCATTCTTAGGGATTAAGGAGGTTTGATTTGTTTTCTTGGAGTTGGGGAGATGTTCATACAATATCTTAATGGGTAAGAATGAAATAAAAATCTGAGGGGGAAGCGGTGGTGGGTTGTAACTTGTACCCCTCCCTCTTCCTACAAGAACATCATACGTGTACAAGTTTTGTCGCCTTCTCTCTAACCCACGAGACAAGGGCAATAACGTCTTCCCACCCACTCTTTGTGGGGAATCCTATAAATTACATCAAACTCCCAACCTAGAGTCTATTACAGTTTTGATCCCATTTTTAATAAGAATTTCACTTTTAATCCAATAACTTTACGAAAAATTTTATTTTTTGTTCACTGTTGGATGTATGATTTAACGGCCATGTTTTTTTTACACACGTGGTCTTTTTCCATAAAATACCTATCGTCTAAATACACGGAATGAAGATTTTCTTTAAAAAATTTTGGAACTAAATATATCGATATTTTACATATAAATCCATGTGGCAATGAAGTGAAATGAAAATTTTTTTGCATCCATAATATCAGGGTTAAAGAACATTCGCATCGATATTGAAATTCTGTGACGTTTAGAACAGTGGGGTTGAAATTTAAAATGATATTATAAGAAAGTTGTAAAATTTTATATCCAGCTCGTGTTTATTGGACTATTGATATCGGCACTTTACATTTGGTATCTAGCTCATGTCTCTTAGCCTACTTATATCAGCAGTTTACAACTCAATCCAGCTCATGTCTTTTGAATCATTCATATTGACAATTTATATATCATATCCAACTCGTATCTTTTGAACCATTTAAATCGGCAGTTACAACTCATACCCAACTCATGTCTTTTGAATCATTTATATGGACAAACTACATTTCATATCCAGCTCGTATCTTTTGAACCATTTATATCGACAGTTGACAACTCGTATCCAGCTCGTCCTTTTGAATCATTTATGTTGACGATTTATATTTCATATCCAGCTCGTAATTTTTAAATTATTTATATGGACAATTTACAATACATATCCAACAATTACATCTCATATCCAGCTCTTGTCTATATGGGCAGTTCGCATCCGATGAGGTTGTGACAAAACACAGGTATCCACATTGAGCAATCCAATTCCCAATCCTACTAAGCAACAAAGCCGAGAAAGGGGAAGGGTCCAATGGGCCTATCATGCAAAGGGATCTTCACATCCGTATTTGGATAATGTGATTGATGAGTCCCGCAAGTAGATGTCAACGTTTTATGATTTTATATATATATATATAAAATAAAAAAAGATTTATAAATAAAATCTAAACAAAACTTACTATATACAGTACAACAACGTTCTATACATATAATGGAATTCGCACTCATGACTTCTAAGGTCATGGGGGCCTCAACTTTATCAACTTAGTTAAGCTTAATTATCAATCCCAAAATGATTTCAAATATAGAAAATGTAGTTTTGTCTTTTAATTAGTTAATCTTATATAGATGTCGTTTTCTGATCATGGACGCTTCGATAATTTGAGAGGATCATTAGAATCGTATGGCTCTCTCCTGATATTTGTCGATGTGGGTAAAGAATCTGTTATCTCTTTTAATTAATTATTTTAATATGGTTGACGTTTCCTGATCATGAACAATTCGATAATTTGACATAATGGTTGTCCTCTGATATTTGTCGATGTGGTCAAAAAATCTATTATGTCTTTTGATAATTTATATTTCTTAGTCAAATATGTTTCATATTTGGGTTTAATTTGTAGAAAGAAAATCCCAAAAATAGAAAGAGGAAGGGGTTTGTTTGTAATGACATTATCTGATGGTTGCAAAAGGAACTCAAAAGGGTATTGTTTAATTTGAAGTGAGACCACCAAAGAAGATAAAAACAAACGGTGCCGTTCAGACGGGCCCAAACTCAAAGCATGGAAAAAGAGGCGTACAAAGACATTTTCCGGTAAAACTTGTTGAGATAAGGTTACGGGCATCTCACAAACCCCTCGTTTCGGACAAGAGTCTGATGAATGTTTTATAAGTCCTAATGGAAAATGGCTCAGATTCAAATTCGATAGGTCTAAACCTACAATTTTAATCTATCATTTAAAAGGTTTGATTCGATCCGCTCATTATCCAATCCAATTACCATTTAAAATTAGTTGAAATCCTTTCCCTTCATATTTTTTTTCCTTGATCGAATTTCTTATCCCTTATCATCTTCTCCCCACTTTCTCGATTTTTTGTGTCATCATCAATGATTTTTCTTTATTTATTCACTACCATTGAAAAGAAAAAGAGTGCAAGAAAAGAGAGGAAAAATAGAAAAAATAATTGAGAACGAGAGAGAAAAGATGATGAGAGAAAAACAAGAGAAATAAGTGGTAGAAATGAGAGAGGCGAACCTGAGTGGTTCAATGGTTTCTTGGTGGCCATGTGTTCCTTGATGGTTGTCGTCCCTTGATGGGTGAGCAACTGGTGGTTGGGTTGCCGGCCTTTGTGGCTGTAGGCTTCCCCATCGGATCTGGCTCCCTGAATTGAAATTATTTATCGTTGTTATTTTTTGACCTTATTAATTTGTAACCGTTATTATATTGATTTATCTTTCACTATAATAATTGCATTTCTTCATTGGTCTCACTGCTGGGATAAATTCCCAACACCTAAAATTTTCAAAAAAAAAAATTTAGTGGAGCATCTTTTAAAGACAGATAATGATATAGACAAGTATTTCGTGAATGCTTTATAAGCCCTAAAAACCTGTTTTTTATTAGTGAAATGTCTTTTAAAGATAAATACATAGAACTTTTGAAAGCAGAACATATTATTTGGTTTCGCTTTTAGGCTATATCCGAATGAGGGCCAAAATATATCCAATATTTTATCTTGATATTTTTCTCTTATTCGATATAAATATACACATATATATAAATATATATAAAATAGGCATGATATGACAATAAATAGTAATTTTTATCTCCCAAAACATATATAAAATACAATACTTACTAACATTCATATATATATAAATATATATAAAAGAGACATGATTTGACAATCAATATAGACTTTTATTTATTTTTTTTTATTTTCACAAAACACAACAAAATACTTAAAAAAAAAAAAAAAAGAATTCAAAGATAGCATTTCGCGTAATCCAACACCGCCCACGTCGTACGCCATCAGATATGTAATATGGTATGATGACTTATACTAATTTAAACAAAACATACATTATAAACTTGTTACAACAATCCAAAAGAAAACAAAAAGTTGGTTGTAATAGTGATTTTGGTCCGCTTTATATTTTGAGGAAGCGAACTTCCATAACCATAATGAAACGGTGACTAATGTCTCACTACCTTAACTTTATAATATAAAATAAGCTTTACATTCTATTATTATTTCTTCTATTTCATTTAATATATATATATATATATATATATTATGTGTATAGCATTTGATAATATAATAGAAAATAAAAGATTCAATATATTTTTTAGAATTAATTATATTTAAACCCTTTATAAAAATATAAGATCACACTACTTTCTAAAGACGTTTTAAAATTACACCTACACTTGTCTCAAAAATTCACTTTCATTAGGATTTTGACAAAAAATGCTTACGTTAGCAAAAATTTATATACAATTTCAATTTTATCCATAATTTAACATTCTCATGTAATAATTTTGTACTTATAAAAGGAAAAATGTTATGATGTTAATATTACTATATATATATATATTACATTTAGTCCTTTATAAGTAAAAAGATATACATTTGGCTGTAAAATGAGAAATAAAATTAAAAATTTATGTAAATTTATTTGTTAATATCAATATTTCTTGTTCAGAAAAAATACAAATATAATTCTTTTTTTTGAAAGTATAATCTAGTGCTTTTAGAGGGCCTGCGTATAACAAACCTTATTCGTTTTTAATTTTTTTTGTTCCACTTACGAAATCGTGGTTGGCGTCTTTTTTTTCCTTGTCCTTCCAAACCCACAAAAGCGTATATTTATTGTTGAGTAATGATGATGAAACAAAAGTAAAAGGCGCACTTTAACTAAACATTGATTCAATGGATGGGAATAAAAGATACAACGCTCTCGCACGTATGCTTTACCCAATAGTTTCATGACAAAGTTTGCAACCTTACTTTTTCTATGTATTTCTGTTTTTTTAGGCTTTTTGTTATTTTAATAATTAAAAAATACCGAAGGAACGACTGACGTGACGACCTTTCGAGTATGAGATCTTTTGAGATATACCTAATTTTAGTTATAATTATTATCTAAATAATAAATTCATCGTCACTAAAATGCGTAATTCACTGCTATCATTTTTTTTTAAATACTAAACCGTTATTTCTACATGCATATAGTAAATAAATTCAAGTTGTCTTCGATCCTCCATCTCCAATAGTTATACTAATATATATAAAAAAAAAAGACTCTATATTCACAAACGACTGTTAGTGAAATCGTCGTACTAATTTTTTATAAAGTAAAAAGTAACTTTCAACTAATAAGAACTAATAAATAAGCTTTTTTTTTTCTTTTTTTAATAATATAATGTATTAATTTATATATTTTATTTTTATTTATAATATATTTAAATATAAAAAATTATATATTAAATTTATATAAAAATAACGTATCACAACAGTTAGTACTAAAAGAACGAAATCTAAAAATTTAGGGGATAATTCAATCATTTGAAATGAACTCAACGGTATTTACAATTCCACCCTCATGCCTTAAACCACTCAAAACCCAATCCCCTTGGGCTTGATTTTCCCATACTTCACTCCGAACTATCTCTATCTCTGTTTCTCCATCCACAGTTTGAGGTTGCGCACTTGCTTTTTCGTGGCAAATAAGGAGTAGAATTTTAATATTCACAATTGCTTGATTATTTCTTTCACTTTTATCGTTAATATCTCATTTCAAATCAAGGGCGGGATTGGGGAGGGAGATGAGGGAGCGACGACGGCCGATTTCATCGTCAGCAGGTAGAGAAGGGGCGAGAGCCATGGGCTCAGAAGTCGGCGGCGAGGGACAGGCGATTTAGGCTTTAGGGAAGAAGACGATGCTACGCACAACTTTTTTTTTTTTTTTTTTTTGGGATAATTGCAATTTTATCAAATGAGATTTGATATAATTATAGGTAAATTATGTGTAATTTAAAAAATCACGTCTATCATTTTTAAATTTTATTTTCGTTTTATAAATAAATTATTTATTAATCAAAATTTACTGAATTTATTAATATTAATAATAAATAAATAAAAATATATTTATCAACTAATTATTGATTATTGATTTATTACAGGTCAAATAATATTTTTCTAATTAAATTATCTTGTATATGTTAGCAATTAATATGTGAAAATGTATTAGGATATTTTAATTATAAAAATAATTATTTAACTTATAATAAATTAAATATACGTCAATCAGGATTAATATAAATTTTTTTTTAAATACTTTTAATATTTTTTATACTTTGTAAAATGACAAGGCGACATTGATAATTTTTGTACTATTGTGCAATAATTATGACATTACGAATTTTAACCCTTATAACAACTGTAAAAGATACATATAATATAAAATTATTACACAGTAATCATTCAATAATTCATAAAGTAAATAAACTAATAAAAAATCTGATCCCTTTTAATCCCATCAATTAAAAAAAGTAAAGGGCATTTCCCTCACTTCTTAACTATCACTTTCCTTCCCCCAGCCACCACCTTCACCTTTCTCCGTCGCTCTTTCCCGTACCACCGCCGGTTCTTTGAGGCCGGAGCATGACGATTCCGGAGGCGGAGAGGCAACCAGCTAGTTGCAGCGGGCCGGGCCAGTCACCGAGGCCGAGGAGAGTGAAATTGCGGACACTCCTCCGGGTAGCATCAGTGGCTTGCGGAATCCAGTTCGGGTGGGCCCTCCAGCTGTCCCTATTGACCCCTTACGTCCAAGAGCTCGGCATACCTCACGCCTGGGCTAGCATCATCTGGCTTTGCGGCCCACTGTCGGGGCTGCTGGTCCAGCCCCTGGTGGGGCACGTCAGCGACAGGTGCACCAGCCGCTTCGGCCGCCGCCGCCCCTTCATACTGGCCGGCGCCGTTTCCATCGTAGTCGCCGTTCTTGTTATTGGCCACTCAGCTGACATCGGCTGGCTCTTTGGCGATCGCGGGCAGAAGAAAACGCGCGCCGTGGTGGCGTTTGTTATCGGGTTCTGGCTTCTTGATGTAGCTAATAATATGACTCAGGGGCCATGTCGTGCTCTGCTGGCTGATCTGACGGGTAAATTACTGTGTGCATTTAGTTGCTTATACCATATATTTAGATTCTTTACAGTGCTTTTTATTTTTATTTAGTTCTATGTTTCTCGAGCTGATATATTTATGAGTTGATGACAGTATGTTAGCAGGAATTAGACTCTAAAAATTCTTACATCTACATTAGTCATCATTTACTTAGGCACTGCTACTCGGGTTACACGCAAGGAGAGTGGTGTGAAGTGTGAACTTCTTTTCACTTGTCGTCCATGAGTTTAGATTTGGTCGGGTTGATGGAACTTCCTTGAAGCTAAAACTATGTTTGGTCGGCTTCTCATGCTCATGGAGGCTGCTATGAAGATTTTCAGTGTTTGCAAATCACCATCCATCACTGCATGACTTTGGTAAAAGATGTTTGTTCCTACTTTTAAGATTTAACATTGGAACCACCATATTCTGACAATAAGGCAAAATGGTGTAGAACTGTGAAGTGCTCTCTTGTTCAAGCAACTATTATTATCAATTGACAACTAAGGAAACTAAGGTGGTATGTTTATCTTAACGATTGGCCAAGGAACTAATGATGCCTGTCTAGGTCGTACCTAATGAAAAGAATTTGGATGTTATAATGCATATTGTTTGAAGAAATGATTCCTACAAGGTAATATGTCTATGTATTGTTTCCTAGCATTGGTCATGTTCCTATGTGTCATGGTGATCTATGTTGAATTTCTTATTGCTTTCAGAACAAGTTTTGAAATGGTAGATGTTGATCTTTTGTCATTTATGTAATGCTAGGCAAGGATCATAGGAGAACTCGAGTAGCGAATGCGTATTTCTCCCTATTTATGGCTGTTGGTAATGTTCTTGGATTTGCTACGGGATCCTACAGTAACTGGTTCAAGATTTTGCCATTCACGCTCACTTCTGCGTGCAATGTTAGCTGTGCTAATTTGAAGGCAGCGTTCATCATCGACATTATTTTTATTCTTATAACTACCTGCATAAGCCTATCAGCAGCCCGTGAGCAGCCCCTAATTTCCAGGTTCACTGCCCCTCATTCTGGTGAAATGTCTCAAGGTTCTTCCAACCATGAAGCTTTTCTATGGGAACTTTTTGGAACTTTTAGATATCTCCCAGGTACTGTTTGGATTATCCTTCTTGTCACTGCGCTAACTTGGATCGGCTGGTTCCCGTTTCTTCTGTTTGACACTGATTGGATGGGCCGCGAAGTTTATGGTGGAAAACCGAATGAAGGGACGAATTATGGCATTGGAGTAAGAATGGGTTCACTGGGCTTAATGTTGAACTCGGTTATCCTTGGGATTACATCAGTGCTTATGGAGAAGCTCTGCCGAAAGTGGGGTGCCGGTTTTACATGGGGACTTTCAAATATTCTTATGTCTCTCTGCTTTGTGGCAATGCTTGCTATTGCTGCTATCAAGATGAACTTGAATATTGATGACCGTCTTCCTCCAGATGGTGTTGTCATTGCTGCCCTAGTAGTATTTGCATTGCTTGGCGTTCCATTAGCTGTAAGTTGCTGCATTATTTCTGAAGCTGTCGCCTGTCAGGATCATCTTATCAGCTACAAGAATCTGTATACTGAACAAATTAAGGAATCTTTCTCAGAACATCAGCCTAGATCTTTTCACTTGCCCATGTATAGGAACATGCAACATTGGATAAGATTGTAAATTCACCTTGCTGAATCGAGGCAAAAAGCCTAACTATTTGTCTCACTGTTGATATCTCACCAAGAGCAAAATCTTGTACTGTTCAAATTCAGGAAATAACTTTGGGCTTTAGTATAGAAAATTCAGTAGATGCAGCAGCCGAAGCTTCTTATGTATGTAACTAGGAAGATTATTAAGGGCTGTGAGTGTTAGGAATAGGCATATGAGGATTTCCGTTCTCTTATGGCTTCCTGACGAAATCTCTTACATGTTTTCTTGACCTTTGTGCAGATAACATATAGTGTTCCATATGCATTGGTCTCTACTCGTATTGAAGCTTTAGGCTTGGGCCAAGGTTAGTTGGGACGTGCTTTCGATTTATAGATAGATGTTTGGTGGTATAACATTCTAAATAATTATGCGAATCATGCAGGGTTGTCCATGGGCGTCCTGAATCTGGCAATTGTGATACCACAGGTATAACCTTCTCTGGTTTCTAACCATTTTGATTTTTTTCCGCCTCATTTATCTCTATAATATTCTTAGCTCTTGGAGGCTGTTGGATTGATATAATTCTAACATATGCCAGCATAATGCATTGTCATAATGCTATTTACTTTGATAATAGACATAGCATTAGCCTAAACCCTGAATGTTGTTGTTGGTTCCTTTTCTTTTATCCTGGAAGTATTCAAGAATTCTCTTGACGATGCTTCTTTTCTTCTTAAAGACTTATCTGCTTAGATTTGATCACAGATTGTTGTCTCCCTTGGAGCTGGACCCTGGGATCAACTGTTTGGTGGTGGCAACTCACCTGCCTTACTTATTGCAGCAATTTCGGCTTTTGCTAGTGGGCTTATAGCCATCTTGGCTATTCCTCGAACAAGGATCGAAAAAACTCCAAGATCCATCGTTCAGGTACCTGTCTTTGTAAATTGAGACTGTTGAGTAATATATTCAAGATCTTTAGTTATAGATTGGCATTCTGAGACCCAGTAGTTGATAGTATATAGCAGTATAACACACGAAAAAGTATGTGCTATGTTGTCGTAACTGTTCCCTTTTCTCTTGTCTTTGCTCTTTGTTGTTCCCTTGTCTTTGCTCTTTGTTGTTGATCATGGGACGCAGGTACGTATTAAAAGTGATCAAAGTACGTAATTTAAACACAATAGCTAATACATATTAATATTTTTTATCATATATTTTTTTTATTTGTTCATGTATCAAAGTATGCATAAATTGCAGGTATATTTTGTGGACTATATTTATACATCTACACAATATATATATATATATATATGTATATACATATAAAGCACTTTTTACTCACAAATAGCAGTTTTTGATACCAGTGCACTATTTGTTTTGTTGTGCTGATTGTACCCTTAAGTTGCTTTTCTTTTTGAAATGTGATGTGTTGGTATACATTTATTCTTATTCGTAATATAATTTAAAGCATAAAAGATTATTGTTACATGCACGCAAAGATCGTAAAAATATTTGTGTATAAAAAATATATTTGTATGTATAGTACATAAATTATATTTTTTTATAAATTAAAATAATTATAGTTGTAGTGTATATATAAGAAATATACATTTTAATATTTTAATATTTTAGAGCCTCAAACATGCACATATAAATTATAAAAATAATTTCAATATTTCAGCAATATTATTCTCAAAAAATATGTAGTAGTATTATGTTAAAACACACACAGATATATATATAGGGAAAAATGCAAGCAACCTCCTTGTGATATCACAAATGAGCAAATTACCTGCTCATTTTTAATATCACAGGGGGATAAATTGCTATTCACCATATATATATATATAATATTTTTTTAAAAAATTCTTGAGTCGGGATGATCTAATAGGTAGAACCTGTTCCACGAAACTTGACCCCATAATCATTCTTAGTCTTTTCTTGTCTTTCTTTCAAACCCTCCCTTGTCCATCCAATTCCAAAGTTCCTTTCTATTTCCTCATTTAATTGCGAAATACATCAATAAAAATTTAGTCTCTATACACACGTATGTAATCAATTATTATGTTTTTAAATTTAATCATTACATCAATAAAATTCATGAAAAAGAGCCAATAATATTATTTTAGCAACGGAAAATATTACATTACTAATTTGTGGGAAACTCATTTGTTGCCGACCCATTACAAAATTGGACCTACTAAAGGTTAAAAAAGAAAAAACATATAATTCTTAGCAATTAAGACGTTATAATAAAGCTCGTTAAAATTATTAAATTAAAAAGTAAATTACAACAACCACCTATGATGTTTGATATAATTATGAATATTTCTCATTGTTTGAAAAATTATCAATCCGTCTTTGATTTTAAAGGTTGTGTAGCAACTATCCCACCCTGTTAGTCTTTATTAGGTTTTTATTTATTTTTTGTAATGAACTGACAAGAATACCCCTGTGGACTAAGAATTATATTTTTATTTATTTTTAAAAAAAATTAAATTTTTTATTGATTGGGTGGATAATTTTTTTTATTCATCTCGTCTATTTTTTTAAGAAAAAATAAAATATAATAAAAATATAATTGATAATTTCATACTTTTAGTATTATGTAATTTTAGAAAGAAATAGTTGCAAGTTACCCTAAACTAAAACAAGGGAAAGCTAAAGCGTGTCATATTCCAACAGTAAATCAGGCTGGCGGTGGAAATGCCTCAGCTACCGCCATTCTCTCTCTCTCTCTCTCTCAATCTTTCCCCACTCCCCACCTCCTCCACTGCAGCTGAAACCTCCCCCACCGCCGCAAAGAACTTCACGCCCAGCGCCGGGCTCAGAATCTCCACCAGCGCTTATTTATTTAATAATGCTTATATACATATATATATATATATATATAGGCATGCATTTTTCTAGACTCTTGACAATTTTAAAGCAATTTGTTAACATTATTTCCGACTTGCTCTGTTTTTTTACAATGGAAGTACCCGATAGCGTTGATGACTTGATTGATTGAAGTCGTTATCGAGCCGCTATCTCTGACAATGATTTTTTTTAAAAAAAAAATAATTTATTATATGTAACTTAATTAACAATTATAAATTTAAATATCTAATTAATTATAATTATTAATAAATTTAAAAATTACATAAAAAAATAATTATTACAAATATTATTTTATCATCTACAATCCCAAACTGACACATTAGGTTGACTCGAAGTAGTTTTGCTTTTATTAGGATTGTTGTTAATTTCAAATTTGTTATTTGTTACATGTCCGTGGCTAGTTCATCTCATCTGAATACATGTATTTAGGCTTCAATGAGGACGAATGGAAACACGAAGAGTAGTCCATGGTCCAACTCAAATTTTAGGACACACAACACTCTTCCGGCACTAAAAGTTTGAAAGATTTAGAATATGTCCTTCTATAAGTCATTAAATCATAAAATTCCTTAATTATCGATGTAGGCTAAGCCTCTATGCAGCGCATACTTTTGAGCATATGAGTAATGGATCTCAAACTGACTCTATTTTCGACGTGAACATTTTTACATGGACATTAATATGTCCTTTCATCTTCTATGTCATTGTCGGAATGCATCATCCTGGACAGGGTTTCCGTCAATTTGGAATGATGCGTAACATTCTAGAAATGTCAGACGATCGGAACATAAGTTTGCATCAATACTTCCGTAAAGCACGTAATGGTACAGACTGACACCTACACCACATACAATATGATATGATAAGATTGTGCATTGACCACCTATTTTTAACATAATAGATATAGAACATGGATGCTGGGAGTGGTACAATAAAATAACGCGTCATTTTGTATCATTATCTATTGATAGGTGTGTGCAAAATGGGGTACTAACCTGGAGATGCATGCTCGTTGTAAATTGTGGTATGTTATATAATAAACATACTTTATTTTAAACACGCTTTCTTTTATATTAGATTTACTATTTTTCACGTATTTTAGGTTGACCAGATACAATCCTTTCGATTATGTTGACGTCCTATACCACACGATATTAAAGAGTTCAACTAATTGTCAGACCTAGTTGAGGCCATATCTAAAAATATTTGTGACATTGTGAAACGATTATAACAAACACAAAATACGACCGATCAAATTCAACGTCACAGGGGAATCCCTGACTAAATTCCACAGACAGAAGGGAAGTCGTAGCAAAATATCTACTAGTTTAGTTAGATGTGATACTATTGCAGTTAATACAACTGATTTTTATATAGTTAATAATTAAAGAATACACGTGACAATTCTTAGATGTGATGAAACATGTCTAATTTCAGTTATAATTATTATTTAAAAATAAATTCATCGTCATCGTCTAACCAAAATACAAAATAGATTATTATCATTTTTTCAAAAATTCTAGCCGCCATGACACGTCGTTTCTATTTAGATATAATAAATAATTTTTTAATATTTTAAAATATATTATAAATAAAATAAAAATATATAAATCAACACGTTACATTAAAAAAAATTAATTTATTTGATGTAAAAATTAGGAAATTGAAAAAGTTAGATATCTTATACGTTGGAGTGTATTTTTGATATCATGAAAATTAATGAGTAATATTAAACTTGTCACTCTGTGTCTATAATACCTCTTTTATTTATTTTTTAAATAATAGTAGAGATAAAAGGTATAACCATTTATTTGAATTTGTTTAAAAGATTATGAAGTTTTAAGGGGAAACTTAATTTTCGTCATCCTCAAACCTCTTACCGAATGAGAGAGATAACAAAGCCTTTTTAAGGGGCAATTCGGTCATTTGAAAGGAAATTCAGCGGGATTTACAATTTCCACCCGCATGTCTTAAACCTCTCAAAACCCAATCCCATTATTCCCTCCTCAAGCCCATTTCTCCCACTTCTTAACGATCGATCACTTCCTTCCCCCGCCACCACCTCCACCTTTCTCCGCCGCTCTTTTCCATACCACCGCCGGTTCCTTGAGACTGGAGCATGACGATTCCGTAGTGGTAGAGGCAACCTGCTAGTTACAGCGGGCCGGGCCAGTCACCGAGGCCGAGGAGAGTGAAATTGCGACTGTACTCCGGGTAGCATCGGTGGCGTGCGGAATCCGTTCGGGTGGGCCCTACAGCTGTCCCTATTGACCCCTTACGTCCAAGAGCTCGGCATACCTCACGCCTGGGCTAGCATCATCTGGCTGTGCGGTCCTCTGTCTCGGCTGCTGGTCATGCCCCTAGTGGGGCGAGTCAGCGACAGGTGCACCAGCCGCTTCGGCCGCCGCCGCCCCTTCATACTGGCCGGTGCCCGTGTCCATCGTAGTCGCCGTTCTTATTATTGGCCAGTCAGCTGACATCGGCTGGCTCTTTGGCGATCGCGGGCAGAAGAAAACGCGCGCGGTGGTGGCGTTTGTTATAGGGTTCTGGCTTCTTGATGTAGCTAATATTATGACTCAGGGGTAATGTCGTACTCTACTAGCTGATTTAACGGGTAAATTACTGTGTGCATTTGGTTGCATATACTATATATTTAGATTCTTTATATATATATATATATATATATATATGTATATATGTACTTTTTCCTAATTAAGTTCTAAGTTTCTTCAAGCTGATATATTTATGACTTGATGATAGTATGTTTATGTTAGCAGGAATGAGACTCTAAAAATTCTTACACCTACATTAGTGATCATTTACTTATGCACTGCTACTCGGGTTACACGCAAGGAGAGTGGTGTGAAGTGTGAGCTTCTTTTCACTTGTCATCCAAGAGTTTAAATTTGGTCGGGTTGATGGAACTTTCCTGAAGCTGAAATCCCCCCTTGGAGTATACTCACCTATTTGGGTTCTCCACAGAAAAGTGGCAAATGGGTGCTAGTTCACTAGTACTTCGATATTGGAATGGTTGACTCTGATGGTTGGCTGGGCTCAACTAGTCTGTATAATATATGAACTTAAGTAACTTCTGCTTTGGTTGATTGTGAGTCTAAAAGGTGATTCCCCACACTAGTCGGTGCTCTAAGATCCGTGATGCGAAGGGTATCTTTGATTTGGAACCATAAACTTTTGGGCTTTGGTATAGAAAATTCAGTAGATGCAGCAGCCGAAGCTTCTTATGCATGTAACTAGGAAGATTGTTTAGGGTTGTGAGTGTTAGGAATAGGCATATGAGGATTTCCATTCTCTTACATGTTTTCTTGACCTTTGTGCAGATAACATATAGTGTTCCATATGCATTGGTCTCTACTCGTATTGAAGCTTTAGGCTTGGGCCAAGGTTAGTCGGGACATGCTTTCAGTAGAAGTTTGGCGGTATAACACACACTAAATAATTAAGTGAATCATGCAGTGTTGTCCATGGGCGTCCTAAATTTGGCAATTGATACAAGGTATAACCTTCTCTGGTTTCTAATCATTTTGAATTTTTTCCAACTCATTTATCTCTATAATCTTCACTCTTGGATGGCTGTGGATTGATATATTCTAACATATGCCAGCATTATGCATTGTCATAATGCTATTAACTTTTACATTAAACATAGCATTGGCCTAAATCCTGAATGTTGTTGGTTCCTTTTTTTTTTCCTGGAACTGCACTCTCTTGATGATGCTTCTTGAGTTCTTAGCGACTTATTATTGTCTCCCTTGGAGCTGGACACTTGGATCAACTATTTGGTGGTGGCAACTCACCTGCCTTACTTATGGCAGCAATTCTGGTTTTGCTAGTGGGCTTATAGCCATCTTGGCTTTTCCTTGAACAAGGATTGAAAAATCCAAGATCCATCGTTGAGATACCTGTCTTTGTAAATTGAGACTGTTAAGTAATAAATTCAAAAACTTTAATTATAGATTGGCTAAAAAGAGAAATTAAACTTTTTGAAGTCTCAAGCATCTTGGGACATTAGAGAGTTGCTGATGTGGAATTCTAACCTTAGATGCATGCTGCATGTGGAAAAGTATTGAACAAAAATTATGGAGATTATCCAGTTCTGGGATCTGCCAAGGATATTAGAAGTGGAATCCACAGAAAAAGGGCAGTTGGAAATTCGAATCTTCTGTCTTATCCTGGATAGGACACACAGAGAATATTTTAGGTAAATCTAAAGGTCATAGAAGTCTATTCCAATGAAGTCCTGAGGTCACATGGTAAAATAATCTCAGGAGTGAAGTTCAGAGGTTACTTGGTGAAGTGATCGCTGGAGTCTGTTCCCTTAATTAAGACCCACAATGCAACATATCTCCTATAATAGTTTGACCTTGCCTCAGTAGTTGATAGTATATAGCAGTATAAAACAAGGAAAAGTATGTGCAATGTTTGCGTTAACTGTTCCTTTGTCCTTTGTTTTTGCTCTTTGTTGTTGATCATGGATGACAAGCTAAACTTAAATGGAAAAAATGAATACCGTTAAGTTGGGCAGTGAACCTTCTGAAACCCAAACGTATTATGAAGTATTTAGACATTGAGTCGTTCATTTGCCAAAACGTAATAAAACTTGATGCTTATTCCTACTTAAACATTCATTAAGATCTCATCAAGTTTTTCTTTGCTAAGTCTTTGTTCTTTCTACCCTGAGTAATTTAAATTGGATATTTAGTTAATAAATATTTTCTATTTAATCTTAAACAGGTCTCAGCCTTTACAAGTTATAATTCTCATGTTCAGGCAATTAATGAGACCTGTTAACTGGCAATATCAGCAGTTAAAGGCATTGGCAAGTCAGTTGACTAGTCTGAAGCTGATGTTAACTTCCAGGGGCTACTTTGAGGTATTTGATTGTATCCAATTTTTTCTCATATCAGCTTGAAGTGTTGTTTATTGAAATTTGGTGAACATGATATATTCACTTGGTATAATATGGGTCAGTCTCTTCCAACTCTTTTTTGGTGGCGCCCTTTACCATTTGATCAATTATGCAACTAAAGAAAATCTATTTTAGTTTCTAATTGAATAGTATATTTTTGTAGTTGATTTAGGACAAATTTACCTTTCCTGGACAAGACTAAGACATGGATTGATTAATAATGGGAAGACAGAAATTGACAAGTTTTATGATGACCAATACAATATGCTTAATTGTTTACCTAATGCCATGATTCCAATAAATTAAGGACCTCCAGATTGCAGATAAGCAGGAAATCATTACTGGGGATTATGATCTCTCTTGCGACAAACACATGTGCATGACAGCACACACAAAAAAAATTATTTCTGAACAATTTGTCCTATTCCTATATTTACCTCTTGTTGCCTTTACACAAATCTTCCGGTAAGGTCATTTTCTAATCTTAAATATTAGGCAATTTGCATTCATACTCTTTTTGGTTAGATCCAAATACAACCCTTGAGAAATTGTAATCAAGATTCTTAGAGGTGAAAGGCGTCTTACGAATTCCCCACTCAGTGAGTCGTTGATGGATCATGATGCCATCATAAAAATGCTACTGGACTTCCAGCGCGTCCCTAATTCAATAGTGATGGGCTTATGGAGGTTCATTTGTAATTGGGTTTAACCCCACTACCTTTGTTGATTGAATTTGTTGTAAAGCAGCTTTCTAGAAGACTTCAAACTTTTTTTTTTTTGGATTTTCATTTACATCTAGTTCAATAATTTAGTCAATTTTGAAAGGCTTCATTAATTTCTATCTCAACTAAGATTTACCTTTTGGAAATTTAGTTAATTGCAGTCTGAAGTACCTTGCGACAAGATTCCAGTTCAATTTTAGAACACATAATTTCCTTGAACACAAATGGGTGGTGCACCTTTGTGATTTTGGGTTTAATTCTAGATTTTCTTCAATTTTTACAGAAATTTCTCTCCAAGTTGTATTATGATTTGTGCTATAGTTTAATAATTGTCAAAATATAAAATTGTTATATAAATATTTTGATCAACTAATTGAAATCTATGTCCTTATATTTTAATTTTTAAAGAACTCAAGATTTCCAAAATTGATAAGGTTATTTTATATGTTTTTCAGAATTTCCTAAGCAAAAAACTGCAATTTTGGGGATGTGACCTTTTATGGTCAATACTAATGGGATTATTTCTCTTTGATTGTAAATTTGATATTATAGAAAGTCCACTGAGTCATTCTGTGAAACTTTGATCGACTCAAGTAATTTTAGTTTAATATAATAAGTATGTTAACCATAAAAACTATATAATGTGTAAAGCTAATAATAACACCATTCACTGTACACATATCAGAAAATAGAGCAAATACGATCAATAGTCCTTTATGTTCAGGTTCAGAATCACACGTGCAAGTTTATCTGCATGTGGTTTTTTCGTGCTTTTTGAGGCGCTTTTCATATCGCTTAAATCCTAATGTTTAATTTGTAACCTTATAGTGCGTAATATTTGAATTATGTTCCATTTTAGTCCTAAACAATTTTTAGTAAATATTTAAGAAAGAATCGTCAAAACATGGTAAAGCTCTAGAAGTATTGTAGACAACCAATTAGGTTTACAAAATTTTATTAATTAAGAGCTATTATGACTTCTTTTGCAGATTCTAAATATCATAAATTTTTCACAATAGATGTATCAACCTAGATGACTGTTGTATGGATACTGTGAATATTATTACAGTTTGGCTGTTCAGCAGAAAGAATTTCAAATATATGATATATAGAAAACTTTTTAAAAAATTTATGAAAATCATCACGCTTAAAAATTTACAGTAAAAATCTGCGATAAAAATTAACTTAGTAAATCAGTGATGAATTCTCTGAAATATTCAAGCTTTTTATTTGATCATATTGATAATCCACTCTTGTTCTGAATATTTTTGACTAATTTATTGTGTTAATTTTAACTTCAAATTACAGTAAAATTTTCAATCTTCTCATTAACTTTTATAAAATTTTGAGAATTGTTTTTGTGATTTTAATATTTTTCAAATTTTTGCAAATAAATTGATTGACTATGGAACCAATCATAATATATTTTAGTTAAGAGAATATTTCTACTATTCAAAAGATGATTTTATAAGTTGAAACTTTTGTTCTAATAAATTAAGGTGTGTGGGGTTTCTCCCCCGAAAAGAAATTTTGGTTTCTTTTTTCATGAGTTCTTAATTTTATAAAATTTTCACAAACTTAGTTGCTTAACTAAATATTTAATTTAATACATTTTTATTAACTATTACATGTTTGCCCTTATTTATTTTTTGAAATTGACTTCAAGGACTAAAATGGAACACAATTTAAATATTACGGTTGACAAAGATATGAATTAAACGTTAGGACTGAAATGGTATAAACTGAATTTTGAAACCATTAATGATATTTGACTATGAAAATGAAGTGGGAAGAAACGTATTATTGCAACTATGCCATTAATTTTTTCTTGCATCTTTACCTACAGAGGAGGTAAGGTTATTTTTCAAATAGTATGGTCTGCTTCTGTATTTAGACCTAATCTTAGAAGTGTGTCTTAAGTATCATATTAACTATTTCACAGTTAAGTTGCTTGTAAGGACTTGTAATTGGATGAGTTTGCCTACGATGAGAAGGATGGTGGTTGTGATGATTGATTATGATGATAATAAGAGCAACCATGCTGATTAGACCAATATACAATTCCAAAACATTTTTAAATACACATCAGCAAAAATGAGAATCTTGTTAGAACGGACTTTTGGTTTTATCACTTCTGTTATTAAGCAATATCTCCTGCAAAATCAGGAAGTTTCTATCCTTGTTAATTGGATGTAAAATAGAGCTTTCAAAGAGTTGATTACTCGTGTTACCTGAGAACTTATTGAAATCCTTATAGTGCATTACAGAAAGCATTTCAGATGCAATACCAGATATCTTATCCTTGTAAACATTTTGATGAATATTCCCTCTGAGCAGTCAATTTCTTTGTTGGGAATTGGGTACATCTCACACATGTGTACTGCCAATATGCCAAGATCTTCTTAAAGTCCTTGAATCCATCTATTCTGCAAATATTGAGAACCCTTTATATAAGCCATGATTGAAACAGGCCACGCAGGCAAAAGTTCTTTATAGACTAGATACCAAATTGATGAGTATGGACGGTTGTGACTTTCTATTGTGTGCAATAAGTTACCCAGAATCAGAAGCAATCTTTTTGAAACATCATAAAAAGGTAGTATATCACTATGCAAAAATAAAATAAATTAAAATAAAAGCAAGGTTAGCTTGAGTTGATTCTAACATCATTCTCAACACTACTTTTAACTATTAAGATAAGCTGTGCAAGATACTGGTATTTATTCCTGAAGAAAAAAAAAATCATTTCTTTAGGAATTTTGTTTGCCCATTACTGATGTAACTATTATGCCATGGAATCTCATGCAATTTGCGCATTAGCTGGTGAATGAGTTATTTTTGGTTGGTGGCTACAATTCCATGAACTGCATCGCATGAAACCTTATCAAATACATGTCTCCATACTCTAAGTTGTCCTCAGAAAGTATGGCTAGATTTTTAAGAAATGTCACCTTTTCAGCATTCTCATTCTTTTGCTTGCATCTTAACTTTGGAATAAATTCTGATGTTTATTGCATTATCAGTATCCATAAAGGCTGGTTTTCCTCTTCTGATGCCTGTTATATGCACAGGAAAAATTTACAAGCTTTTGTGATAGGACACATCGATAGGTGCAATGGGAACTTAAGGAAATTACTTGAATAAGGTTCTGTAGAAACAAATCTGAGTTGTGACTGGTTATCTCCTTTGCGTCGCAAGATGACTTTAAATTTTTGCATTTGCATGTTCCTATATGCATTCAGCATAGGCTCCTAACTAGACAGCTTTTAAGCACGGGAAACTTGTAGATTTTTGTTTAGCATGTGATATATTACTTGATTTTATATTTTGAGGAAGAAATAAGGATACAATAGCACTAGAGGAGGTAGTAAGATATTTGATGATCGATTTCCTTACAGCTAGGTAAGATTTTTGGGAACAGCATGAATAATCCTGTTGCCTGAATGACTGTTACTGGTTAGGACAGAAATTTCAGATTATTCTTTTACAGTGTAAAATGATGTTTTCCATCCTGAAACATTGCACATTGTTATGCTTAAATTCTGCTAGCACTCTGTTGAAGAATATAATATGGGTGGATATCAATTTTTGGTGGACTTGACACAGATTGCATCTTTTTATTAGAATTTTGCCCATTGTCAACAGCACAATCAGAGGTTATCAGCCACTTGGTGAACCCCACTCAACATTTACGACGGTAAATTCCTAGTGTTCCTTGGTTGATTCTTATTCTATGATTTTATCGTCATTTAACTATTCTGGAGACTCTAGGTGTAATATTCACAGTAGGAACCGAGAAATGCAATCGTTGTTTAACACTAATGTTACCTCTTTGCATTTCTGCCGCACAAGGCAGGGGAAAGCGCTATCTCAACTGGCAACCTAATTGAGCTGGAGCCACGCCTGACACCACGATGTGATTTTTCGTGATAATAATACTTACAATAATCTTTTATTTTTTATATTTTCCTTACAGATACCAAAAAACTATTATATTTTCTTTTGTAGCTTTCTTCTCAGACTGTAAAAACTCAACCAGAAAATTCAGCGCTCTCAATGTTTCAGATGATGATTATAAAAGGGTTCTGTTCTGTTCTGTTCTGTTCTAAAAAATTTTACAGGTACAGAGACAGAGGCAGAGGTGGGGGTGGGCGGGAGGGAAGGCCCCCACTTTGAGGCACTCTCATCTTTTGCTGTGAGAAAGGGATACAAATTAAATGGTTGGAAATTCAGCACGTAGTTGAGTTAAACCATATCTTTCAGATTGCTTCCTTTCTCCCATCTGCCGGTTCTTCATACAGCCATATACTGTCACTCCCCATTAACCCATAGTGGTCCCTTTTTTCCATATTATGTATGCATCCATTAACTTCTTCCAAGATAAAACTTTCTTTTCATCACTTCCACCAGATTTTGCCCCTTCTAGCCCTTTTTTAAAAAACCCACCTGTTTTTATACGCAGCCTGTTTTGTTTTATTAGTTGGTTCTGTAATTCTTGGATGGAGGCGTGTTGCTCTATATTCTCCAGATGAAGATACTTCTGGCGGGCGGTTGATGGACTTCAAGAACTTTGTGCGACATCAAGAACATTTCATTTCCATTGTAATTGTTGGCTTTATCTTTATTTAGATCTGTAAATGACAATGAGATGTGTTTTTTCTCCATTGCTCAATTGTTTATGTTATAGAACAAAGTGAAAGAAAAACAGATGGGGCCGCAAAGTGATTTTATGGATTGAAGTTGTAGAACTGGAATTGGGGGGCAAGTAGCCAAGAGGCCTTTGGCTGTTAAAAGTCAGTTGCAGACAACATAACTCATGCTCGGACTGAGGTGCATCACATGGACTGTGAGGGAATGTAACATGGCCTGGTTGCCTCAGGACATGCCAACATCTTCATGTCCACACTTTTCACTGTGTTTGTATTTATACGGTTTTGTTTGTAGATGGATAAACGGATAATTCTTGTGAGGTTTCGGGACCTTGAGCTGTGCAGAATTACAATCATTCATATTTCGCATGAATTTTTCATGTAAAATTATTAGCAGAACTGCAAGTCTTGAGACCTTTTAAAAATGAAGAAGATGCACACAGACAATATTCTGCGTCACTTCAAGACAACTAGAGGGAATTGAATTTGGATTGCTTGTCAATCCATTAACTTTCCCACTTAGCACTAAAGATAATCTTTTTATTCCTCATTTCTTGTTTTTGGAGAGAGAGAGAGAGAGAAGAGGGCACAGGTAAAACCTACAAAAAGAAGAGGTTTAAAAGATTATCCTACATGAAAACACTTGGATAAAGAAAATCCCACCAAGACAAAAATGCCCAAAAAAGGACATGATTAGAACCCAAACCAAGTTTTCTTGGCCTGAAATTTGCCGCCTGCTGGGGCGGTTAAAAACTAATGCTAACTCCACCTATCATTCTCGCAGAAACCTTACCATTTCCTTCACATAAATTATAGATATCTGCTACCTATCTAAGATAAGATTATGAAAAATTTCTTTCCTCCTCCACACTAAACCACACGTCCATCATTAGTTTAAGCAAAAAGGGACCCAAAAATTAAAGCTGACAAATGTTCGAAGATGCATGAAAATTTATCTTATTATATGTTTTGTGTGTGTTGAGGGGGAAAGAAAAGGAGTGGAAACTGAAAAGATGAGATAGGCCCCCACCCCACCCCACCCCCCTCCAAGACTGAACTGGTTGCCGCTTTTTATAGCATTCTTTCTGGTTGCTTAACATTTGACACGTGTCGGCGTTGTACCCAATCTTTGTATGTATATATAGACATAAATGTATCCCTTACTCCCATCCAGGGTTCAAAAACAAAACCATATCACCCCCCAAACTGAATTTCCTTTTCTTTGAACTTCTTTTTTAATCTTTCTGAACTCCCAACTCTTCCCATTAACATTTTTTGTATCTAACATCAAGAGAAGAAAGAAAGATTGCCTATAGCTATGTGCAACTCTAAGCCTAATTCTTCCCCTTCCTCCTTCATTTCTACCAATAAAAGCCATCTCTTAAACCCCAACAAAACCATGGATCTCCTCATTGATGATCAAGAACTTCATCGCTGGCCAAATCCTTCTGAGGTACTACTAACATTACACACACACACACATACACACATATATATATATATATATATATATATGTAATTCATAAAAGGGATCTTCCTAGTTATTTATCTATGTTTGTTTCATGTTCTTGATTTCAGGCTCTTGAAGAAATCAAAGAGATAGGAAAAATATCAGGACCAACAGCCATCACTGGGCTAATACTATATTCAAGAGCCATGATTTCGATGCTTTTTCTTGGATACCTTGGTGAACTTGAGCTCGCAGGCGGCTCTCTTTCCATAGGGGTTGCGAATATTACCGGCTACTCGGTGATCTCTGGCCTGGCCATGGGCATGGAGCCCATTTGCGGCCAAGCCTACGGCGCTAAGCAGATGAAACTACTCGGCCTCGCTCTGCAACGAACCATCTTGCTGCTTCTCACCACCAGCATTCCCATCTCCTTCATGTGGTTTAACATGAAAAGAATCCTCTTATGGTGTAATCAAGATGAAGAAATCTCATCAGTTGCTCAGACTTTCATCCTCTTCGCCATCCCAGACCTCTTTTTCCTTTCATTGCTTCATCCTCTGAGAATCTATCTCAGGACTCAGGGCATCACATTGCCATTGACGTACTGCTCATCTATCTCAGTTCTGCTTCATGTCCCGTTGAACTTTCTCCTGGTGAAGTATTTCAACATGGGCATTGCTGGAGTGGCCTTAGCAATGGCTTTAACAAACCTCAATCTTGTTCTATTGCTCTGCTCATATATATACTTCTCAGGCGTGTACAAGGGATCATGGGTGGCCCCGAGCCTGGACTGTCTGAAGGGCTGGTCGTCTCTTCTATCCTTGGCAATTCCCACTTGCATTTCTGTCTGTCTCGAGTGGTGGTGGTATGAGCTGATGATAATGCTTTGTGGGCTCTTATCGAACCCCAAAGCCACAATCGCCTCAATGGGAATTCTCATTCAGACAACTTCATTAGTCTATGTATTCCCCTCTTCCCTCAGTCTTGGAGTCTCAACCAGAGTAAGCAACGAGCTCGGCGCCAGGCGGCCCGCCAAGGCCCGCATTTCGATGATCGTTTCTCTCTTCTGCGCCGTGGCGTTAGGCGTCGCCGCCATGCTGTTCACCACGCTTATGAGGCACAGATGGGGCAGGTTTTTCACAGGAGATGCCGAGATTCTTGAGCTGACGACGGTGGCATTGCCGATAGCTGGGCTCTGCGAGCTCGGCAACTGCCCGCAGACCACTGGCTGCGGGGTTCTGAGAGGAAGCGCGAGGCCCACCATTGGAGCAAACATCAACCTCGGTTCATTTTACTTGGTTGGAATGCCGGTGGCGTTCTTCATGGGATTCGGGCTGAAACTGGGGTTTGCTGGGCTGTGGCTAGGATTGCTAGCAGCGCAGGGGTGTTGCGCATTGCTAATGCTCTTTGTCCTGTGTAGAACAGATTGGATTCTACAAGTAGAAAGAGCCAAAGAACTCACAAAAGCTCAATCTTCTTCTTCATCTAATTCTTCTTCTTCTGGTTCTTTGCTGCCAGTTTCAACAGCAGAGACTAAGGAAGTTACCAAGAAAAGGGCTGACAGTACTCATAATAATCTTGATCAGATCATTTTATGTCCTAATGATGAGTTTGTACTAAAGTCATCACCTCCTCTTGAAACAGACCCTCTCATTATAACTACACAAGTTCATCATCAATAGGGTAGCTTTCGATTTTTTTCCTTTTTCTTCTTCTTTTCTTTTTTCCAAAATTTGGGCCCCTTTCAGATGATCATGATCATGAGGGCGGCTGATGTGGAAATTCTTGAATTGGATTTTTACTCCCATTAATTTCTTGTACCTTTCTTCCTTCTCCTCATTGTACTGTACCCTTACAGTGTAGAGAGTAGTTTTCTTTCCACCACCTCCCTCTTTTTTCTAACATATAGTGCTGCTGCTCTATGTTCTTTGTTTATTCCTCCTCTTTCAGACATCATTAAATTACCTTTTCCTTGAATTTGTGGGCTGTAATAATATAATATAATATATATATATATATATATATATATGTACATTGTTGGGTTTTTATTAGTTTTCTCCATCCGTAGTGTCAGAGAAAGATCGATGATTAGAGAAAACAAAAAAAAAGGGGGGTTAAGGTGTCGGTTGTTTTAAAAGAGGATCCGCCTGCCCTTTTCTTTCTTGTTTCCAGCTTCCCTATTAGGTCACGACATTCTCTACCTAAAATGGAAATTTAGCATATTCTTCCTCTACCATAAATATATAGTTTTTATCATTTAACGTTAAGACACCAACTTTCAACTTAATTCATTTCATTACATATCTTAGTTCTTAATTTGCTTATTTAATGTTCTTTTCTCTTTGCAAGTTTTACTATTTAATTAGCAATCGAGTTATTACTGTAAATTGTGTTGCATCTCCTATTACATTAATTTGATATATATATATATATATTAGAGTCAATATACTTTTCGTCCCATTAATTTTGTGATTTTTTCATTAATAGTTACATAAATTAAAAAAATTATCGCTTTAGTCATTTCGTCAGAAGTATTCTGATGAAAAATATAAAATGCTAAGTACAAAGCTATTAACTTTTCAATTTTCTGAAACAATTAACGAAAATTTCATAATTAATGAGATATAAGTGCACCTACTCTAAGATTCTATATAAAGTATTTTTTTCAATTTAATGTAATACATGAAATCAAATTTAGAAGTGTAAATTAATGAGCGTAGAATTAAACGAGAAACGAAACATAACATCATTAATTTACAATATGACAAAACCTGATCTATGAAGTGGAGTATATAATTAATTTATATTGATCACTGACTAACTTTATTTATCAAAATCAAGCAAACTCCAAAATAAAATTGATTCACAGTATAGAAAGAGCGACTAATCACAAAATAAATAATGCAGAACTTCTATTTCTTATTTTTTTTTATAAATTTATTAATTAATATTTGTTAGTGATTGCTCTTTTCCAAGAGGAGACTTCCCTTTCCAGTACTGCAAAGCTCATAACTTTGTGCTTTTCTTTTCCAAGAGGGATTTCATGCTTTCCACTGCAACCTTACTTCAAAAGCCACTGCCCATCTTCATTACTTTCCTCATTTCTTGCAAACTTTATTACCCACATCTATTTATGGAGAAATCTATGCACTTTTTTTCATGAGCATATTTCTCAATTTGGGAAAAGTTGAATCACCAAAATTATACTTTGGGTTTTGTTCTTTATATAATTAATTTTATTATGTCATTTCAAGAATTGATGACTACTCTACTCACTTTGCTGTTTCTATATTTAATTATTTAATTTCTGACACTAGTAATTAGTAATTAATGGTTTGATTCTTGCAATAATTAGAGTAATGCCTAATTCTCTTACTTTCCACTCATTTAATCATCACTAGTTTTCAGTATTATTAATTAATTGGTTGAATTTTATATTTAGTCCTGTAATTATATCTGTTTGGCATCCTATACTCCTGTAAAATTTTGTGAATTGTTTTGTCTTAAAATTGCAAAATTAGAAAAAGGTGGAGTTATAATCCTAACAGATCATAGAACTAAAGTTCTAAATGATTATAATTATAAATCTAAAAATACTATTAAATGTTAATTAATTATAGGGATAATTATACGCTTCTCCAATGAGATTTGGTGTAATTACATATAAATTTCCTATGGTTTGAAAAACTACATCTAGTATCCTTAAGGTTTGTTTCTGTTTAATAAATAAGTCCCTCCATTAGTCAAAATTCACCGAATTTACTGATTTTAACAAAAAAAATCGAAAAAAATTCTACATGTACCCCTAATTGAGTTATTACTAACTTATAATGGGTCAAACAAGTGTTTTTATGGTCGAATTACCCTCATACATCTTCATGCAATAACACATTTGAGGAAGTATATTTTCGCTGTTATAAGGGTAGTTTAGTTTGGAAAAACTTATTTGATCTGCAATAAGTCAGTAATAATTGAGAGTAAATATCAATTTTCGTTAAGTTTTTTTGTTAATATCAACAAATTAGTGGATTTTGACTAATGGATGAACTAATTTGTTAGATAAAAGCAAACCTCAGGGGTGTTGGATGCAATTTTCTAAATTATAGAGAACCTACATGTAATTACACTAAATCTCAAAGGAGAGGAGTGTAATTATCCCTTAATTATATATATTGAACTTTTCCAAGGCAGTTGTATCTTTTCCCCCCATAATTTCTCGAATATAATAGTTTTCATAATTGTGATTTTGTAAGCCAATAAATTTTTTTTTTTCAAAAGTTTTACTAAAATTGTTACTCCAAAATTTATTTTAAAAAGCTTGAGAAAAAACAACCTTGAAGTTAATTTTCTTGAACATGGCATCTTTAAGGAAGAACCCAACTCTTTCTCGGGACTAAGAATGTGGAACATTTTCCCATAAAAGGGTAACATATTTATTTATTCGTTCTTGTAAATAATTATTTACCATATCGATCATATTAGTAATTAAATTAAACTATCTATATATATATATATATATATATTTAAAAGTTCACACACACACACACACACATATATATATAAAACAATCCTCCTTCATCCCATTTTTCTTATACTTCCCTTTTTTTTTCTTAATAAAGTGATTAACTTTATTATTTTCTTAAAATTAAATAAATGAATCAATAATTAATTTACTAAACAAAGAATATATTATATAATTAATTCATTAAAAGATAATGAATAATTGAAAATGAATTTACATGTCCACGTTGGTGGAATTTAAACTCGTTGTCATGTATTTGTGATATTTAGGGACATTTTAAATAAGCTTCAATTTCATTATAAGAAAAGCAATATTAGCAACAATATCATGATCATCTAATATAAAATTTATTAACAGTATTTATTTATTTCTCCACAACTCAACCAAAATAATATATATATATATATATATATATATTTATCTTATCAGTATACATGTATGACTTATTATTTAAATAATGACAGCTTTATATATAATTTTCTATTATACCAATCTAACACTTTTGTGAAATTCTTGTCATAATATAAAACTGTAAATATTATTATTATGATAAAATAAAAAATAATTATCGCTCATTAATGCATATGATCATAATTTTTATATCGTCACATGAATTTTTTTGGATAATGTATTATATATATTTTCTTTTTTTTGTAGTATATATAATATTTCTAATGCATCCCCCAACAACCCCACCCCCCAAAAAAAGAAAGAAAAAAAAACACAAAAAATCTTTCCAATATGTGGCTTATATTTCGAGGGCAACACAAAAAAATACTCAAGAAAATTTACTTATTACACTTACCATCTAAAATATGGTAAGCCGAAAATGGACCAATAATATAGGGACAGATCAGAATTAATAATACAGAATAAAAACATCTAATATATATATATATATATATACATATGCATGATCATCATTATCATCTACGAACTTCAAGATTTGCAAGTTAATACTACTTTAGCATAACAAATATATACATATATATGAGATCACCCCATGTATATAGGTGTATGTATATACCCTACGTAGAGAGAAAAACAAGAAACCTTAACATTAGAACACATATATATATATATATATATATATTCTTCTAAGTTCAGCTATTTGTGAGTGTGTGTGTGTGCGTGAGGTGCATGTATCTCTGTATGTACGTATATGCGTCCAAATGCCAAACAGAGCATGCATGCAGTGATAACTGATAATTGGTAGTAGTGGACTTCAACAACTATCATCCATCTCCTATACATACACACACATATATATATGTGTGTAGAGAGAGAAAGAAAGAGATGGGGAAGAGGAACATGAGAAGAGAGAGAGAGTGGGGGGGGGCCCTGGTTGTAACTGAAGAAACAAAATCCAGCTATTATTACTCCTGTCTGCTTCTAACATGACAAACAATTTGAGCAGTGCCTCTGCACTCTCTGCACAGCAGTTTCCAGCACCCCCCCCCCCCCGCCAACCCCCCAACTCTCTCTATTTCATCACCATACACAATACAAAGAACAAATTAAGAGCAACCCCCACAAGCCTGCCTAAAATTAGAGTTGCATGTTTTATCTACATGCCATTTTAGGTTAAGCATTCCCAAATATATATACAAATATATATATATGTATGTATGTATGTATGTACTCATATTTAATTGGGTCCCATATTTCTGTATATATATATATCTTTTTTAATTTATTATTTTTATATAAGATGAGTTAGTTGATGTTAATTTAGTGCATTTTGATTTTTAACATCGTGTTATAAAATGTAAAATTATGTAATGTACGTATGTTTGAATTTGTATGATTATTACTTTGAGTATCACGCGCTCATGAATATCATGCATGTTAGGCAACACGCGCTACCTATCTTTGTCTACACTAATTCCAAAATTTTTAGTTCAAAACTTAATTGAATCATATATAAGTAAAAAAATCAATAATATATATATAGTGTAAATAAATTAATTATATTCTCCGAAAAATAGATAAATATATAAAATTATAGTATGAAATACGCTCGATTGCTTATCCATATGTAAATATATGTGTGTGTGAGAGGCAATGAATATATATATGGAGCCCGACAATTTCTTGTTCTTATTTTATTTTATGTCTATATATATATAATTGTGATGATATATAAACTTGTATTGTACGTATAATTACAAAGTTAGGTCATATGATATTTTATAGAGTTGATGAACATAATAATAATGCATGCTTCCAAACCCACCTCTCATCTCAACCTTCCTTATCTGCTTTCCGCATTTTCAGATCTCTCTTTTTCCAACTCTCTCTCTCTCTCTCTCCCTCCCTCTCTCTCTCTCTCTCTCTCTATATATATATATATATATATATATATATTGATTCGGGTCGAAATCTGTGCGACTTTCTTGGTTAGATGGACTGGTCCTCCAAGGAGCGACCTCTCCCAAACTGAAGTAAGGACCCTGAGAAGAAAGAAGCAGATTGTCAAGTTTGTTGGAGTGGCCCTCAACTAAAACCCTCCAATGTTTAAGTCAATGCTTGATATTAAGATCGTGTAAACAGGTCGCTATTGAGCTAGCGAACCTGAGCAATCTAAGATAAAGAGTAGTAGAAAGGGCGTACCATAAATACACTAAGCATGGAATATTTATAGTGTAAAACTGGAGATTCTGTTGGTCCAATAGATGTCTTCCTCGTGTCCCAGGTTGTCAGGATCGGGTCGCTGGACCTGACCTGATCAGGAAGACATGGGTCTTTCAGGTAAATCTGCAATTCAGGCCTCTTAGGGGCAAAACAATCTTTTTCAAATAAAATTAGGGTTATACCGATTACACATGTATATTATAATTTATTTTATATTTTATATTTTATTTTATTTATTAGCATCACGACCTGTATAAAAATTATATCATCAATTTATATAAGATAAGATTTTATGCTTCTGACTTGTATATATATAGATCGAAATGCAATAGGAATTGCGATAAAAATTCAATGCAATATATATATATATATATATATATATATATGTGGCACAGCTAGTTCTTAGCATCATCAACTTGTTGGCATGGATCATACACATGCACATGCACCAGTACCATTCATTTCTTGACAATTCATTCATTATTGTCCCGGCCGTCTAGTTTTTATCTTTCTTGATGCATATATAAATAGAGAAAATATATAATTAATTCCGTCAAATATATATTCATTATATATAATATAGAAAATCTATTATCAATTTAGGAACATTAATTTTCATTTTTTTTACCTAATTTATAGATGTGTTTCTATTTAAGATACTATATTTTATCATAAACACAAATTTTATACAATTTTATCAAGTGTTGGAGATATATATATATATATATATCAATATTTTGTAAAATGACATTAATTAATGACGACTTCAAAAGTTAAATAAGTTTGTCAAAATTTTTAAAAAAATTGGGTGTCGATCTTTTACTTTCAAAGATTCATTTAAGATGTTATATAATTAAGCATATTTTAAGTTCACTCTAAAAATATTTTTCTGATAAAAAATATTTTAGTTACCATTATACAAACTATTATATCTTTTTAACAAAATAATATATAGTTTTAACAATTAATTGACAATCAATTAATAACACAAACAAATTGTAAGATAGAAATGTGTGTATATATATATATATATATATATATATATTGGGAGGTAATTACTGTTTCTTGGCAGATGACTCATTCCATCATGATTAGTATTAATTAAAGAGCCAAAATGATTATTAATCGATGAAGAATATAAGGGTTTTGGTATCACAAATGTCAAATCAGATAAGGGTTTTGGGGTACTTTGATGATTACCATAAGATAAAGAGACAAATCGACATGATTATGGTTGTTGATCATGTTGGAAAAATTGACAATTATACATATGGTTATCATTGGAACAACCTTTTATATATCATCATAATTTCTACATCTACAAATGTCAAATTCATCGAATAAATATTCATCTATTCTTCAATCCATTAATTATTTATTTAAGTTACAAATTAGCCTGCATAATTCCATTTTGATGAAAATTAACGTGTTCTTGTCTCAAAGTAATCATTTTAATTTGATCGGAATTAGGGATGGTAATAGATCAGAGCTATTTTGGTGAGACTTGAACCAACAGACTGCTAAGGTTTTTTAGTCCATGAGATAAAAGGTTCAACATTTTTAGTTATTTGCTTTATGTGATTTTCAAAATAGTGCCAACATTGAGAAAACTCCATATATTTACTTCTATGCTTTACGAGATTTTTAAAATGGTTTGAAAATTGAGAAAAAAACTCTACACATTTAGTCCCACAAATACTATAAGGTATAAAAAACTAAATATGTCGAGTTTTTCAATTTGAGATCGCATAAAGTAGAAGCTCTTCCTCTTTTGACTAAAAGTGTAATTTTTCTAATTATCCCACACAATCTTGAATCAAAAGATGCATAAAGTTGAATCTGCAACAATTAAACTCTTATTCTAAAGGACTAGAAATGTAATTTTGTGGATTGCCCATTTGCTAAAATCATGTAAATTCAAAACCTTGTCAGACCCCCTTATCCTATAATGGTTTTCCAAGTAGGGATAAGAAAGAGCAACACATATATATACACACACTTAGAATCCACTCTTTGCAATAATTAGTTTTTTATAAAGAAAAAATAGCAAAAGTACATTATCTCATAAACTTAATTAGTTCCACCATTAAGAAGATAATTATAGATTAGCACATAAAATAAATGTATTAATTAGACCTTATTACAAAAGCTTCAACTTTATTAGGATTATGAGAATCTTCTTAGTGGTGGGATATTTCCACTTCCCAGCACTTCCGGGAATCAAATACTCTTTTACGCCACATTGGATTAGTATTAATGTCGGTCGACTAATCGCCACGTGCAGCTCATTTCTTGACCCTTCTACTAATTAATATGATCCGCGTGTTGTTCACAAATTTTGACACGTTGTATATATATGAGTTCATGAGTTCGAATACGATTATTTTGTTAATTTTTATATAAATTTATTACAATATATCATTTTATTATTATTAAAAACGTGCGTTGTAGAACTATTTAAAAACAAATATTAACAAAAGAAAATACAAAATTAAAATTTCATTATGGAGTTACAAAAATGAGAAAACAAGAGCAATATCCCACAATCCCGCTAGAAAAAATTGTGTCTTGCATCTGCACAACATCCTCAATCTCTAAATATTAAGTAAATGAAATTACAATATTATGCACTATAGATGTAAGAAAAGGATATTACAAGAAAAGAACAAAGTAGTAATTAATACAATTTTTTTTTATAAAAAAAGAGCCGCCCCACACCATAGGTGCATGAAAGTGGTAGGGTACGTTATATGCACCATTAAAATTAAAATTGAATAAAAAAAAATACATGCACAACTTTTAATAACTCTTGAAATATTACTTAAACTGTTTGCTACTAATATTTAATTAACAAAGCACTTTTCAGCAAAAGACGTGCCCCAAAACAATAGTTTTGGAATATTCGAATTTATTAATAACCATTAAAATTAATTAATAGTCACATTCGTCCCTACACATCGGCTTCATACCAAAATCGCTATGAGCATTTATGCTCATTTCCATGTTAATTAACGTCTTTTCATTAGTCCCTGAGGAGGACAGGTAAAGTGGCTTATCCTTCTCTTCTCCCACACCTAAAAACTATAATATAATTATTTAAATAAAAAATTATATAAATATATATAATTATTTAAAAGCAGACGGCACTGATCACTACCTGAGGCTGTGGCCACTACTATAACACATGTTGAAAAAGAAAAAGAAAAAGAAAAAAAAAAAAGACTTTATTCCACCCATTACCGAAAGTAACATTTTTTTTTTTTATTATCATTATTAATTAAAAACTCTAAAAAGTTGAAACAACATAGTTTGATCAATCTTAAACGCTTTTGCTGTTGAAACTCTAATTCAAACTGGATTGGTGTTAGTTGTGAAATGATGGTGAGAGGAGTATGTACGTACATTTTTGTTTTTTTCTAAAATTATATAAGATATGTTTATCTTGACGAGAAAATTCAATGTTTTGATGATTAGAGGTATATGAGACAAGGCACTCACATCGGTCCAAGTACGCTATATATGTTGTGGGATTCATGCAACCTAATTCTTTTGCAATGGATCAATCTTTCTACAGGACAATTATATGAATGTCCAGCTGCACGATTGTAGCTAGATTTTCATATACTAGTCATGTGTTTTGCAGCATGATTTGTAGAGTAAGGGCCATCAGATGAGGATCGGACGGTCTAGAAATGAGTCGTGGTCATGTCATTCTTGAGTCAAGGATAATGGCACTATAGTAGTGGCATGTAGAGTTTGTGAAGAATGGATTTCATAGCTAGCATGCGTGAAGACCTAGCACTCGTACTATTAGTCGTAGTGATAATAGTAATATATAGCGTATATATATATATATATATATATCATGCAAAACAATATGAGAGAGATGTAGTGATTTGGATTTGGTGCACCAGTTGTAGTAGAGTCTGTCCATCCAAAACCGTTGGATAAAGGAAGAAGGGCTGATGAAACGAGACTGATTCAAGACGTTGTTCTTCCTTGCATTCAAAGATGCCAATCGTGTGGCGTTGAGAGAAGTGCTCAGGAGGGTTGAAGCAGAGCCGTGTGGTTTTCCAATGGCAAAAAGGGGTTGGTCCAAAGAATGGCTAGAAATAGGGTCCCCCATTGCTATAGTTTCTATCAAAGGTGGACCATTTTGGACTGGCAAATGCACTAAGGAACAAAAATAATCTATTGCTTTTTAGGGGGTGGGGGGCGGTCATTTGTAGGCATAATGTGTAGTGTGCTTTGAGGGATGTAAGAAGTTTGACAAAATTTGGGCAAATTCTTGTCTGTATCCAAAGGGCCTTTTTGTGTTTTCTTGACATGCAATAGAGCTGAACCCCCAATTGGTAATGTCTGAAGAAGAACCCTCTTCTCACGTGGCCCACATTTTGTTGTCTGATCATCCACCCAATACATGCACAACAACTTCTATTGCTATCCATGATGATCACAATAAAGCAGGAACGTAGTCCATCCTTGTACTAAATTAAAAAGCTACTTAATTCCAAACGGTAATCCCACAGAAAAAGACACTTTTAACGAGTGCAAGAACGTCGGTGCACGATGCGTGGAGGGATTAACTTTAGAAAACACAGCCGATTCTTGACTCGATTATGCTTTAACTTCACGTACTTAGCTTTGAAGCAAAAGGGAAGCAATCCAAAGGTACCACGCAGGGGGTTTGACAAAATTTATGCCTTTTTCGTGCAATTGTTTGACACAGTCCCACGTTGTTGGGTGGTTTGACTAAAACATCCAACATTTGCCTCAATCGTTTTTGTGCGTATTTTATTTGGAAAATAGACCAATTGGAGAGGGAAATCGAGGATTAGAAAGTGGCCAAAAAAGGAGTCAGAGAGATATTAAAGAAAAATGGATAGTCCAAGACTTTTCTTAAATACAAAAAATTTGAGTGACATCAGTTTCGATCGTAATTTATTGGTTTTAATAGGTTCTAAAGATTATAGATCGCTTAGAGGCTCTGACCACAACCATATATTTGAACAGGTCCCAAGAATCGGAACAGAGCTCCAACAATTATAGGTCACTTATAATACTCCAATCACAACCATTGATTAGATCGATCGCTAATCAGCACAATCACGCACCAGCACAAGCCCCAAAAATCATCAATCAGTCAGAGAAATACTTACGAATTATCAACCAGATACAGTTAAAACACATCCAGAGAAAGTCAAACACATTGTCTTCTTTCTCATAATAAACAAACCCTTCTTACCAACTAGACCGTAAGCCAAAGAAGCCACAAACATCATAGAAAGTGGCAACTTTCCAAGATAATATAGTTTCATTAAACAACACTTGAGTGTTGTAGTGGGGTTAGCGCAACAAAGCCAGCATCATTTTTTTTCTTTTTCTCTCTTTTTAGTGGATAAAACAGAATGAATAATATTGTTGATGAGTTGACGACCACTACAAGCACAAGTCAAACGAGACAGAACGGTCATAGGATCAACGACAACTATGGACATGATGAGGATGTTCTTTGACAATTCTATTAGATATTTGATTTTGAGTAGATGTTACGTGTGCAAATGTTGTGCTGGTAGATGTTATCATATTTAGCACGTTAATCGTGTCTTGGAAGCAACGAGGAGGAAAAGAAAGAAGCCGCATTCTCACTTAGTCGGCACCACCCGCATATTTGAACAAATCATCCTAAGGGAAATATTATTCACCTCCGAACACACATTCTTTGTTGCAAAATCCAATTTAAAAGATCTTTTATCACACTTTGATATCAAATATATCATATTAAAGAGCAAAGAGTCAACACCATAATTGGATAAAAGATCCTTCAACAGGTCAGTTCAGACTCCCTTCATTTATGATGTGAGAGAGAACCCTTTCCTTCTAGGGAGCTAATTGTTAAAGAGGAAAGAAAATTATGCTACATATAAAACAGCCCAGAACGGTTCTCTTGCAAGTGTGTCAAAAAACACCATCCCATATAAACTAGATGAGAAAGCCTTTAATTTTGAGGATCCCCAGAGTCCCATGATCCGACCTTTAGGATGAGACGAAATCCTACTCTTAATACCACGTGAGAACCAAAATCATCACCTTCAAACTGATGGAAAATTCTTCCTAAACTAAAGATCAAACTAAATTAATCACAGAACAAATGTTATAAACTTACTGTGTAATTGATCCACCAATCATACCATAAATATATTCCACTAGTCTTATTGGCTCAAATCCGACAAAACCTGATTGGAATTTGGGAGCATATAGGAACAATTTGACCTCTCTGGACAAAGATCTACCGTGACAATTAGCTAACGAGAAACCGAGTGTAGAATCAAACTTATTGACTATTCGTATAAGAATTATTATAGAGAATTGTTTATTCTTGAAGTTTATTTGCTGCAACAACTGACAAAAATTTACAAAGAACTTGGGCTAGCAAAATCACGCATGTTGTAAAGCTCTAGCTGATTGCAGTTAGGAATATAGGCTCGACAGATTGAAATCAACATCATCCAGACATGCTAATTGATCACTCTATTCGGTTTCTGGAGTTGGATCAGCTGATTAATCATTGGAAAATATAGAACTTCCTTTCACGGATACAAATTATATTTTTGGCTCCCTCACAAGCGACGTCTCCGGTGGGAGCATATACTACACAAGGAATTATTGATTACAGAGGATGCTGTGACAAAATCAACTATAACAACTGAAAAACAGAAAACAGGGCAACCACCAAATAGCAACTCCTTTGCTACCATGTGAAGAAGAAAACCCATCATGATCAAAAAAAGCTGCCGAGGCCTGGCTGCATCACCGCTCCCTAAGTCCAAATCGAGTCCGAGAATCAGGCCACAAATGTTAATTTTGGCAACCGAATGTGCAATGTGAGATGTCTCCAGAGTAGGAAAACCTCCACGTTCGCAAATGTATAAAATGATACAGGTTCCCTATTTCTTTCTCAGCTCTCTGTCATGTAAATGTTGCCCCGCGAACTGAAGAACTTGGATCTGACGCATGCAAAGATGAAGTGACGTGCGGGTGCTGCATATGTTCTTCTGGTGGGGCAAGGCCAAGAAGCACTAGCGTTGACCTGTCACAGTAGCAAACTTATATACTTCATCAGGAGAGCAGTTCAGAAGTTATCACCATATGCAGGTAAGAAAACAAAGCAAAACCAATTATCCGCATCAGATAATTTTTCATGCCAAGTTCTTTTTTTGATTTCGCATGCCTAGTTAAATCATGCTCCACATGGACTTAACATGTTTGGTAAAATGGCATGACTCAAGAATTACTTATTGCATTTTCAAGGAGAGCAATTTTGAACTATTTTCAAAGTAAAGTTACTCCATTCATTACGAATTCTGAAATAGGCAAGGAAACTTCCATCGCCCCCCTAACCCATTCACAATTTTGTGTTGACTGAGATAGCCATTTGGACAATATTGATCCCCAACTGATCACTTTAGTCGTATACTGGCAACCATGACTACAGCTGCACACGACCAACCACTACTAAATATATACTGCAAACACAAGAGGGACAAATAGATGGACCAAAAAGATCCCTAGGCCTTCGCAAAGCCCAGAGACTTCCACATCACACTTTCCTGTAAAGTTCTGGCACTTAAACAGAAGGAAAAGAAAAAAAGAGCAAAGGAACAAAGACCTTTATTCAACACCATCAAAAACAGAAGCAAAATATAATTAACAAGCGGCAACGTATGTGAAGATCCATTCCTCTCCTCTAGAACCCAGAAATCAGTGCCCAAACAAATCCGTCAAAGAGATCTAATCCACTAAACCAACAAACATACATCTGCCAAAGCAGGTCCATAGAAAGCTTGCGTTTCCTTCTGCAGACCGGATATCAAGATGGAGCAGTAGCTCGCATTTCTGGTATTAGGTTGGGTGGGCTAGAGCGAGGGCCGAGGCAGGTGCAGATCATCTTTTCTTTGTCTTCCCTTTTTTATTATGAACTGCTCTGATCTCCAACTCAATTTTTTGTAAAAAAGAAAAAGATCCTTCGCTCTTCCTATTCGCTTTTAGCTTTCACTCTTTATGTAACAGCATAAGCGATTACCCTTTTTACACTATTTAATAGTTCGAGCACATTGACCTTGACTTAGACAATACAAGGGGTTGTCATCCAATCTAGGATAATTAGAACTCAGAAATTTTCTAAGCAAACGTATAATTTAATTTATTGTTTCGAATATCTTCAAATATAAAAGAAATAGAAGCTAGAAAGAGCATTTTGGCACACAGAAGTTCCCAACATGTTTTATCTGTAGCCTGCAACTGAAAATAAGTTAGGCTGTAACCTGATCAATCAAGTTCCATTTTAATTTTATTGCAGATGACAAAATTTCACAACTTAATGACCGTGCCGAGCAACATCTGATTCGGGAACTTTTTTCCTGACCATTTATGTGATTGTTCTCAACAAATGATTGAGTTTTAGGACCTTAAAAGCAATGAAAATACACATCATTGAAAGTTTCCCATGGTTTCAAATCAGTTTTAATATCTCCTCATATTACACCTTTGTTCTTGTTCACATACTACTTCCATGAGATTTACAAAACTCTTCTTTATCATTTTATCTCCACTTTACAGAAAAAATAAAGAAATAAATAAATTTATAGCATTATGCAGGTAAAATCAACAAGAAGCTAAGAGAGGTGGGAAATACATTAAATTGCTCGAGATCAGAATTGAAGGCCACCCAACTAAAAGTTGACATACCTAGGTAAAGAAGTTTGAACACTAGACTGATTCACGAAGGCAGTAAGAGGACCACGAAGATTAGGATATTTGTTCAGAGCACTTTCAAGCTGAGGTGGCGGCAACTGCAAGCAAATGAAGAGAGTTGAAAGAAAGCTCAGAAGGATAAGGAAGCTACATGTAAGAACATATTAACCAGAAAATACCTGTAACAATACACGGAAGGAATGTGGCTGTGTTTGGGAGATGCATTTCAAGAAGCCAACCCATAGTTTTGGCATTCTCCATATCTGTGGCCCATTATTAACATGAAAATGAGTTGTTAGTTTACATAATCCTAACCACCAATATGGTCAATCATCATACAATTTAATGGAAAATCACACTTCAAGGTCTACTTTACCTACCTGCCTGTTCACAAGTTTGGACAGAATTTCCATGACAAAATCAACCTGAAATGAATTAGAACTGTAAATACCAACCATCACTTGGTTCTTAGCTCAGATAATTTATAATGAACTGCTATTAACAACAGATGCTTCCATGACATACTCAGGATATGATTGGGAGAGTTAAAGCCGGTCAGAAATTTAAAATGTTGCAAAAGCAACTATAAACTTAAACAAGACATGGAGGCTAATTATAACATTTCCAAAAATTGTAAAGGAACTTAACACACATTTTGTGTATCACTAAACAGAGCCAAGAGAGAACCAGGAATATATGCATTAAAATAGAAGCTCATAAATCTATCAACAAGTGGAAGTAGATCAATCAAGAGATTTTTTGGTTAGATGGAGAGGATTATGAAGTACATAATAAAATGGAGGTTAAATCTCGTGTGATGATTCTTTGGTTTGAGTAATAAAATGTTAAAGAATTAGCTGTAGGCTAGATTGCGGTATGGAATACAAACTTATAATTCTACTCTTAATAACTAATCCCTTTTTATCTAATTTTCCTTTCATTTCCCAATATGTAAGTAGTTGTTATCCTCTTCTTCAAGCCCAACGGGCACCATACTGTTCTTCTTTCATCTTACTTCCTTCTCTTCTTTATTTTCTTTCATAGGCAGCTACCACCATGACCACTCTTCTTCCAAGACCCGCCACCTAGATCTCCCCCGTCTTCTTCTTCCTTTTTCTTTGCCTTTCCCTTCTTTTTCCTGTTCATTCCCACCACCACTAATCTACAGTGCACTGCTTAGACATGCACAAACATACAAGCACATATCACCACCACCTAACTGCACTGCCTCTTCTTCAACTAAATATACAACCCTTACAACCACACATGATCAAGACTCCACAGCACATGCACACATAGTTTTTGAGAGAGAGAGAGAGAGGGAGTTGGGGATCAGTGCCAAGAGTGTTATTGGATTATAAATTGATGAGAACTGTAAATATACAAGCGATTAGTGGTTGGCCCAAGTGTTACAGTGCATGATGGTATCAACACCACCCCAGGCCACACAATCAAATAAATCGGATGCCACAATCATTCAAACCAAATGCCAACTCAGTTTGATAGCTTTCCAGCAGAATACTGCATACCAAACAAGACCTAAGCGTACTGGGTCGAGTAATCCTACTTGATAATGCAAAACGACTAATCAGCCAAGATAACTGAAGTATTCTATTTGACCAAAAATGACTACCAGAAATTTAGCTCATAAAGAATTTTAGTGAAAAGTTACGTTTCAAGGGAAAGATAAATTACGGACACAAAATCACCAGTAAAAAAATAATTTAGTAAATCTTGTCCAAGGGCTTGATCATCAACCATATCATGTAGATTCAGGTAGTGCAGCCAGAACTTAACATCTTTTCTTTTATGCTAAAAGAGATTTCAGTGAAGTCAGATCTCAAATGTCCAATTAAACACTGTTGCTCTCCATTATGGAGGTTTGCATGAAGTAAAGATGTGGGTAACGTGAAGGAAACTTTACAAAATGGTCACCCATTCAAAGCTAAAACCAAGCAGTTCTTGTGACAATAGTGTACATGGGGCACCGACAATAAGTACTTGAGAGCATACTTGTCAGGAAGAAGTGAAAATACCAAGTTGCAAGTTCATTTATCCATTGTAGCAGGGCACTTATCTCATGAAGGAAACGAATTCATGCATGAGGCAAAAGTCCTAGCTACAGTTCATGAACATGACTTCCTACAGGGATGACGTTCACTATTACAGCTGCCGACTGATAAACAAGCCAGGCGAGATATGATAAGGATGTCAACTAAACAAGCCAGGCGAGATATTTACGAGATAAAGCAACTGACTTTACCAGTGTTGGAAATGCATCAATTGCTTGAATTACTGTTCTCATATAAAGGAGCGGAAGTGGAGTCCGATCAACCTAATAATCAAATGAGCAAGAAGTTGACACTGTGTCGCAATAAATCCCCACATTTAAGGACAAAACTAATAGAATGATCCATACCATCTGATTCAAGGCTTTTGTAAGGACTTGTTGCGTAAAAACTGTGCGCTGCTCAAAACAAGCTGAGCAGGCATCCGTGATCTGGAAATCAATTGCACTATGTTATTAGAGCATGGATTTATACTATCACATGAGAAATTTAATTCGGTCCCCAGAAAGTAGTTAAAAAACCAAGGAAGCAGATTTTTATGTTGAGAGAAACATTGGAAAGTGAGCACAGCATACGGGAGTAACAAGTGCCCCAGGAATACATGCCATATGCATGGAGCTCTGCCCCATATCATATGGAGGTTTGTTTAATGCTACTTAATACTCTTCAATGGTGCATTTAGATAAAAGTTAATGATTGGAGCCCACAGATTTCTCGAAATCTAGAAGACGCATGATCCCTCGTATATATGAAATTGAAGTTCCTTTTAGACTCATTATGAAAACAAGACTTCAATAGAGATTCAGATAAACACCTTTTTGAGTGGAAGCCCGTCTTTCTCAGGAGAAATGTCATGGATTGCTACCAACACTTCAGCAGGGGTTAATGCAGGACCTGTGTGAGCAGAACCCTGCAGAAGAGGGCAGGATTGAAAAATGAGAAGCATGAGACACCACCACCACCAACATCCTACATTTTTACAGTAATTTACACAGAAAATTGCCAATATGATAAAGATGGACGCATGATCTCTTAAAATCAAGGTATGCATTGGCCTAAACAGTGCATAAGGATTAAAACAATGTGTAGAAGATAAACCAGACTATTATGATCACCATCAAACACAAGCTTTTCAGTAGAATCATCTGTCCCTATGAATGTTGGTCCTGGTTCTGGAAGATGTTAGGTGTGTGTCTTTCTCCGATGGTTACCCATTCTTTCCCAACTGATGAGATTCATCATGTTTCTCAAACAACTTCCATAGGATACTTAGAAGACTGAATACTGTTTTCCATATAATTCTCCAATTACTTGACAACAAGGTCTCTATTCAGACCTAGCTAAGAAAGAGGGTGTGCAAATTTCAAGAAATTCAACATAAATAGAATTCAAAATGTGCACTTCAAAATGTCCCCCAAAAAAAGGGCTTTTTAGATATGCCACAACAAATGCAATCAAAACACCAAAAACGTGACTATTTGTAGGAAAAGGCTCAATATATAGTTACTTTAAAACCATAGATACCTGTAAAATATGAGCAAGTGCCATCTGAAACTTATTCAATGGAAGCTGGACAAGCCGAGGGAAAATAGGTAAAACCTGACATCACACAGGTAAACAACATCTACTTCTCAAGATCACGAAACAATGTGCCAATTTTCAGATGAAAATAAGGGAAGTTGGCCAAACCAAGAACAAACAAGTCAAAACAAATGTCAGAGAGCATTTGTCAACATCTCCAAGACTATAACTACTTCTGGCCTCTGTGCTTGTTCTGACAATTTAAATCTGCTAGGAATATTAAGTTTTGTGGATGATTAAAAGCTGTCAGATATAGGAACAGTGTGGAATCATTTCTTAGTGATCTCACATGTGCTAGGATTCTCACTTTCAAGGAACAGTAAAAATATCAGATCTTCAGATGTTTCACAACCAATCTTTAGTCAATGAGCAGAAGACTTACAAGCAGATTAATCTCTTCATAGATAGATGTATCTATAGAATAGCCAGATGGAAAAGATAACAGGTGCTTTCTGATCCCTAACACTCACTGAGAAAGTATAGCAAGATCACTTTTCAAGCCTTTGCAGATTGATCCCCAAGCAGTTCTCGAATTGTTTCATTGTAACCAATTTTCAAGTCTTAGTAGGCTGGTCTTCGTTGCTTTAGATTCCTAAATCTATAATGTTTCCGTAAGTAATGAAAAGAGTCAAATCTCACAGATTGATTCTCCAAAACTTTTCGTTCTCTTTATACACTGTTTGATCACTATGATGCTCTTCTCTGGTCATCCCACAGTTCAAAAGCCCAAACACCAAACTCATGTTTGGACAAATTCAGGTAGACCAGCATCACTTAAAAGGAATGAATCAGAAATCGGCGAATTATGTGTTCTTACAAGGGAGGGAAAATAGGGAAGTTCTTTATTGATTTCCAAATAACCACCCTATTTGTGCTTCTCAGTTCCCTAAGACCTCCTTTCTTTTGGAACTTGTTAATTAAAATAATGTTTACAGATATTGAAACTTAAACATGCTCAGCATCAGAGAGTAGTGCCTAATAGTTAACCAACTTCTACCCTTTGACCTCTGCCCTCCTTGGATTCTTTCTGTAAAACTGAAAGAGTGAACTAAATGTCCCCTTTGCCGAAGCCCGTTTCATTGTGTACAAATTCAATATTTTTTTACACGCAACATGTTAAAAATCTTTCCTATTTCTTACATCATGCCATCTAAAGATCAAAATCCTTTTTCCAAACTCATTCACCTTCGTGCATGCAATCCCTAAAAGTTGTACCACCATCCTGGAGATTATATATCATGGTCAAATTGGAGTTGTACCAATTAAACTGATATAAAAAATGAAAATGCAGTTAGGTGATAATTTGATCCTCATATAAATCTGAACAATGTTTTTTACTTAAGATAAATTGTTATGTTCTCTACATTTAAGTCAACAGTACATTCTTTCAGGGATCAGATTTTTCGTCCCCAATATTAGCAAGTCTTATATGAGGCCAGATTTGACCAACATGATGATCCTCAACATTAGCCAATTCTCTGAGGCCATAATTTCATTTATACTGCACATAATTTGTGGCATAACATACAATTCAAGCTCTATTTGTTCCCAATTAGAATAAAGCTCCAAGTTCACATTGTCAGTAACGCACTCAGAGAATGGAAAATAGATATAAGTGCCCACCTCATCTTTGGAAAAAGCAGATATAATTGGTATAAGAATAGTAGCATCCTGCAAAAGAAGAATCTCATAATGACCAAACTATATAAGGTTATGAGTAATAAGCAGAGGGCACAAATAGCACCAAAGGAGAACCTTTAGTCTGGTCTCATATAAACCTTTGACAGTCACCACTAGATCTGGAGGTGGTGTTATCCCTTCACATAATGCATGAAGAACCTAAAGGAAAAACAGAAAAATTTTCAACATATAAAGAAAAGATTTGGAGATGTTTGGAAAAACTTGAGATAACCAACCTGAGTCAATAAATCTTCACTTCCATGGGGTGGATTAGATATTATACTGAGCAGTTGAGAGAATGATGACCCCATCGCCCTCATAAGGACAGATATATGACGATGCACAGCCTACAGAAGCGAGAAAATCTTAGAATGCTTCTGGAAATAGGTTAAAGAAATAACTGCACCATAATGAAGGAAAGCTACAGAGTCCTCGTAAGCAAAGCAATTATGGTCTCTTTTATGATCTGAATGTATTATTTTCATCCTAGATCTACACATACACAAATGTCCACCACAAACCCAAACAATCAAGGCCAGTGGTCATAGCATCACTTGATTGGAATTGCAAAGAACAGTCACCATCTAATAGTAAACAAAAGATCAGGAAAAGCGAAGGATCACCAAAACCAGCCGGGCGGGTTCAGAGAAGAGAAACCAAAAAAAGAAAAAGGCAAACAGGCACACACAGGATATTAAAACCAGGAGTCAAGGACACCAGATGCAGACATGTGATCGAAAACATCTATCCCTTGGTGTAGCTTACAAACTATTTGGCCAGAATCAGTTCTCTAAACAAATTCTGCAAAGAACGCTCTCTAGATTTTCTAAAATGAAGGAGGTCAGTGGATCATGCCAGAAATTGGTCCTTAAGGCTGGGGAAACATGCTTTTCCAAGTCCATTCTATAGTGATATTCTTTTACGTTCACTGTCACAAATGCATTAAACATAATGTGATTGCGCTACGAAAGCTAAATCAAAGCCTTACATCTATAAAATATACAAAAATTGATGGATATAGTTCATATAAACAGCATATTGAAGCCGGTGGCCTACTATTATAAATAAATTTATACAGTTCTGAAGCTAAGCACAAATAGAGACCTGCTTAACAGCCTTCTGGGCACGCCCATAACTGTCGAAAACCAGTTGCAGAAGAGTTGGTTTCTGCAAAGAAGCAAAAACATCATCTGCATTGTGGAAAATAACTAAAAGGATGTATTTTAGATCTCTTCTTCACCTAAGAAAGAATAACATCACCAACCTTTGTGCATAATGCGAAAAACAAAGACATGAGGCTGTAAGCTTGGAGAGAAGGAATTGATGTATCATCCAGGGATGCATTCTGGACACCCTTAGTGTCATTTTGAGATATTTCAGGATCTGAAACTTGAGAACCACTTATGGATGTTTCAGCACTTTCCACCTAAAAGGAATTGAACAGGGAGAAATAATTAAGAGTACAGTCAAAATTAAGTATCTAATACATAACTGTACAAAAATTACAGTTTTGTACAAAAACATATTCTCAAATAGATAAGATGGTCCAGTGCCAAGTAAGATCACGTATAACTGAAGAATAGGAACTTTTAGCAAGATTTCAGCTCAGCATAATCAGATAAGAAACATCAAGATAATAAGTATATCTTGATCAGTTTGACCTTCAAATAGAGAACCCACTAGATACCATGCAAGTTTTGTTTAGACAAACATTTACTTCGACAATGAGAATATAGTGCAGGTGAGCTTCTTGATGATAAATGTGGTTCATCCAAAGGTGTCGCCAGCAGTATGTTCTCATGTTAAGGAGTCCAGAGAACGATGAAAGTAATATGTACATTTATGAAATGAACCACACTGCTGAAAGTCATTCCCCTAAAAAGATTCTTTATTCTACCAAATAAGCAATCCCAGGAATCTGAGAGATCAACATAAATGCTGACAAAAACAGATCTCCAGTTGCATAATTTAAATGAAGCAGCAGAAGCAGCAGAGCAAGTGCAAATACATAATCAGCCAAGCAAACATAAAAAGAAAAAGATACGAGATTGCTCCACCCCTTCACCCAAACGATAAAAACAATGAGCATGACCAGAAGTATCTGTTAGGAGAGTTACCAGCTATACATACCGAGAAAGACAAACTCCTAGCATGGATTCTTAGGATCCCTATGTTCCAGTTTTTATTTGCTATTTCAAACATGTCACTTTGGAAAGAACTGTCCATCTCTATGGATTAGTATGTAACTTTTTTAACAAAAAGAATGACAGAACCACTGGGTATCACAATGAAAGCTGAAAATCAGAACCAGAGTAAGAGAACCATCTATATGCTTAAGCCCCAACCTAAGAGTCAACCCACACTAGTAGAGATCAATTGGAAAGGAAAAAAGGAAAGTGCTTATTATGGTCTAAACAGAATTATTGAAGCATCCAATCGTGACTCTCTATCCTCCACATGGGGAAAAGAGATTTGGAATATGTATGGAAAGAAAACTAAATGTATCCTATTCAACAGCGGACCCTACTTCAATAATCCAGTGACAAAAATAACCCATAATTTTAGAAGTCCCAATAAGTGTTTCAGAGATAAAATTGCTTAGTTTAGCATAAACTTTTACCAACTTTTCTAATTGAATGAATAAATCAAAACTTGCATAACGTATTATCTCTACACTTGAATTATACACCCCAGGAGAATAAGTCGTTAACTAAATACACAAACTGAAGCGAATATATGCAGCAATAAGTTAAAATATGTAAAGGACACCGTGAATAATAATCTCAAGTATGCTACACACAGGACTTAACATGCATTATTCAATACAGAGTAAATATTTATACAGAAAATTTAAAAAATAAAAATAATTTAAGATCAGCATAACATTTTCATTAAAGTGACAAGTAAAAGTGGACAACAACAAGATAACAGGTTTCACACCTGTCCCCCAACTCTTTTCTCAGACTCTGCAGATTGCGAAACTACTGAATCTGAAAACCGCTGATCTATGGCTGACAAGAACATATCTGTTGCAAACTGCTCAATGCTCTCAGAAAGGTAGCTAATTGCATATAGTTTGTTGGACACCTGACAAAGGTACAGAAAGACAAGGTTGAAAGGTGTTAGCACCAAAACAACAGCTTCAGTCACAGTCACCGTCTCCCACAGATTAAGCATTTTCTTCGACGGGCTCGTACACAATGCTAAAGGAAGAAAGATTCAAGTTCTCTTACCAGACGTATAGCTTTTGCCCGAACATCATCCTTTGGGTGAATTGTACACTGCCAGGTGGAATCAGAAAAGTAAGAGATCATATTTACGCAATGGCTACAGATTCCAAGCTGTCAAGGGAAAATGTTATCCAGGCCATGCTAGTGTACGATCAGAGCAGACAAATGGTTATTATTTGTCAGAGTTCATTTCTTACCATCCTGAATGCTACCTAGGGTATGCTATACATGTACGAACAACTTTTTACGCACCAAGAAAGAACACTGCTAAACAGAGAACAAATAATCTGCTTGTATCCTCAAAACTAAGGCTCCATCCTGATTGGAGTATTATCTTGATTGAAGATGGGTATGTCCCTCTGCAACTCTTGGCTACTGTGTTCAAATACTTCATTTTGTAGTAATCTTCATTTGGATCTTATATTAGGCTCCAGATCACACCCATAATGGGCCTGCCAAAGCATATTCCGAGGTGCAACTCTACTTGACAGACTGTTGGTTATCATACAAGGGATGCCCAATAATGGTAATCCAGTGTGTGTGGCACACTCAGATGTGCATGCATTATTAATTAGAAAAATATTAAAAAGAAAGAGGTTACAAAAAATGATTGAGAGAAGAGAAAGATACTTGGAAGTTGAAAAGTGAGAGAAAGTTGGAAGTTGTAAAGAGAAACAAGAATAAAAGATTTGACAAGATAATGTAAAAGAAAAGGTGAAATGACAGACCAAGACTTTTTAGAATATAAAAAGGCCCCTCCTCAATAAAAATAGAGTATGGGTAGTTATTCCGCTACTGTATGATTTGAAAGCCTGAAGCTATACATAATATATACCTTAGAAGATTATTAGAATATTTTGCGCATCTCCTTTTTAGGATATCTGTACTCACTGGAGCATTATATCTTTTCCATAGCCATACTTGCACTTAACGCGTGAGCCGAATGGGGTGTTCCAAGAATATATACTTGGTTTTCTCTCTTTTATCATGGCAGCAGGCAGGTTCCAAGAAAAATTATAATATATATACACACACATAAACATATATATAACAACATAGAAAAGACTAATAATCATCATTTAGAATGATAATCAGGTACAATAACATATGTATTAATTGACTTCTCATATTGATTAATAAGTAGAAACTAGAAACATCCACACATCAAATTTTATTTCACAGCTATTACGCGGACACAATCCATATTGAAATATACCCATATGCACTTTGTTATCTGTGACAGCGGGCAATTTGCGAAGACTGTATATGAGACTCCAAATAGAACATCCTAGTCATTCATGTAAGATACTGCAAGCACTGGAAGAAACAACCATATCCAGAGGCTATATGTGCTAGCAAACAACCATCTATGCTAGATTTTTCATTCTAGCCAAACAACATTACCTTAACCAACTTCTTCTATAATTAAAAAACCATGAGCTAAATCAGCTTTGGTTTTCAAACCATTCTTCCAATATGAAATCATTAGTTGAAGCAACTTAAGAGATTTAACTATATCAGATCCATCAATAAGCATGATATTTGAAGAAGAAAAAGATGCCGACTTAGAAAAATACACCAGATGAAGTACTAATGGCATCTATTCCAGCAGAGAAAACCAGTAATATTTAAGACTCCATACAGGCCCCATAAGCAAACCACAGAACAATTAGTTCTCTGGATATCCAGATATACACAATTTATATAAAGTACCAAAAGATAGCTTCTCAGTGTAAACTGATTAATGTACCTTCAAGGCTATATCCAAACATGCTTTCCGACTGCCTGGCCGCCCCAAAATTAAGCTCCACACCGCACCAAGACCTTGAGTGACACGATCACCATCACGACCATCTGATCCCGACTGACTTCTGGTGCATATATCACCCAGCAGCCCCAACACAGAATCAGGTATACAAGGAACTTCACCAAGAAGTCGACTAAAAGACTTGTCAGATGCTGGCAAATCGCCTAGCAAAGATTTTGCCTGCAATTGGAGATCAAATATTAATAATTTTCAGGCATCACATCAGTAATAGGGTCATTTAAGAAATCTCCTACCACTCCAAGAAGGAACTTCTCATATACAACGGCAACAGAAGACGCAGGATCTGAGATGACAAGACTGTGCAGATGGTAAAGGATATACATTACAAGCTCATGCCCCTGAGATTGATAACAAAAAGGCTAAACAAATTAGGTTCTAAAAATAACGAGGAAAACTAAAAATCTGAACACTGCTTTCTTCATTTTGGGGAGGTCACAGTGCTGTAAAAGATAGTGATCATTGAAATTCAGTTTTTTTTCTTTAAAGCTTCACGATTCTATATCTTGTGTTCTTCTTTAGAACTCACTGAACAAACCCGTTGATTAATGACCCCAGTCATTGACGTTGTATCCTAGATAGAGCAGTAAAAGAACGATAGACTACTCAATATTAGCTTTACAACGAATTACATCAAAAGGAACAAAATGAAGACAAATACAGCATGCAACCTTCTACATGCTGTTTAAACTTTCACATTCCAGAATATTCGAGACAGAAAAATGAAACTAAATGATGCATATTATGCAAGGATTTGAAGAAAGAAATGTGGTATTCCTGACTCAAAGCAACACTTAAAAGGTATCAGACTCGCCATATGTATGCGATATCTAGCATAAGAAAAATAGAAAGGAAAAGAAAAGCTGCACTCAATCAGGAACCCCTTTTAAGCAACCATGAGACCATGATGTCACAATACTCACAACACAGCCAAAGAAAGTATGTTTCAACCAACAGGAAGCTTTCTGCTCAAAAGAATGATTAGTCATTGCTTAAGTTCTTTATCGCACCAAGCACACCAGAACAGTATAAATGTTTGTGCATAATTTTTGTCCTTAGAGGATAACTTTTGCCAAGGTTAATGCACGAAAGCAGACGCACATGAGCATGCACAAGTACTTGTACTGGAGGGATTCAGCTAAAAGAAAAACAAAGGAAAGAGAAAGAGACCTTTTGCTGTTCATAATCTGATACAATACGTTGTTGCACCATTCCAATCACATCATTAACATCAGTCTACAACAAAACAAAAAGAATACAAATTAGGACCAGCGAAAAAGCAGAGTGTTGAGCACTAGAATGTGCAGTATTTTGTAAGAAATGTAAAGAACTGTAGCATTAAAATAAGGATCCTGGGAACTCGTACATCATGGCTTTTGTATATTCGTACGGTGTTAAAATTAAATTACTTCAGGATCAGAAAGTAACATTGACAATATGGAGTTGATAAACCAACAGTCTAAGGAATATATAGATATTCATAGCTAGCAATGTAAATGATAGGAGTATTTCTTCATTTTTGCAATCAAGTAAGTTAGTGTTTTAAGTTGATGAGCATCCCATCAGAAGTTCAACCCCCTGCTTTCATCCTCTGCCTCTCAAAAGAAGGATACCCAGCAGAGGGCAATTCAAGACAATGCTAACATTGAGAATTCTTCATAGTCATTTCAGCTCTGCATAAACCAAACATAGATCAATATTCTGAGCTCAATTACTCAACAACCCAGTCTCATGTTAAGTACACTGTAGTTCCTAGATTCCACGAACACAAACCAGACCAGTTTTGCATAGTGTAAGGCATTCTATGCAAAATCATTTAAGTTTGGATTAGTCTCACTTTTTGAATAGAAGATGCCATTGGCAAAAGTGTAAAAGAGAAGGAAGAATCTTAAATCTTGATTATCATAAAAAAAACACCCAATGTGATCTCAATTTATTGAAGGACAAATGGTTCCTCTTCCATAGTACCCTTCAAACATTTCATTTCTTTCCCCAAGTTCATAACCAATTCACTCGGTCAACCGCTCTTGATTTTCTCATCCCAGAAGAAAGAGGCATGCAAGACACTTGAAGCCAGCAACTTCAGGAAAAGATGAGTGCACAAGAAACAATCAGCTTGATTCTCAATTTGGTACTCATGATTTTGAGAACCAATTAATACCCAAGACATGACTGTTACATCGAACAAAATGAATATACAAAGCATTAATATTAAAAGACATAAAGAGACGAAAATGGAGCAGCAGACCCTGCTAACTTAGCCTTGACAATCGCCTTCATTTGGTCTATAAAGCACACAAGATTCCCCATTCAAGCATCCACCTCCAAGCACGCTAGATGCAGGAACGAACACTTTTTCATTTTTTCTAAATCTACAATCTCCAGTTGGATCTTTTAGTTCATGTATTTTAGTGAGCAGAGAAAATTGAAAATCAAACTTAGTTTCACCTTTCAACTAATAACTTATGCATAAGCAAGTGGATAGCATTTTCATGTTGAAACCAGTGGATGCATCCATAACAAAAAAATCTCAGGATGTTAAGAATTAAAAGCTGTCTTGCATCAGCTAAAAGCCATCAGTATCATGGAGATGAGCATTAAAAAGCAACCACAATGTATAGTGTAGATGCCAGTCATTATGCCATGACATTGACAATCCAAAATTTGTTAATTAAGTGCTTAGTTTGTAAAATTGGTCGAGTTCTTATTTCACGTATCACAGTCTTAACAGGAAATGAGTGCCCCCACTCGCGGATTTGGAAAAGCAAAAGAAGCTATAATTGAAGAGAAAAAGAATTTTGCTGAACAAAGAATTAATTGACAGAATCTTAGGCCCAACCTGTGCAAACAATCGGGCAACCAATGCAATTTGTGTTTGTTTCAAATCTGTTCTATGGGAATTTTGATACGAATTAATTATCCGTTCAAGTGCCAGTCTCCTTGCATTTCTTTGATGGTCTTCAGCCAGCCCAATGTACAGCGGAAGGACCGGGAACTCTGTGGATGCAATCTCAGATGCTTCAAAATTTGACCTATCTGGTGAAAGTTGTTCTGCTTCTGATGATGATGGGGAATATGCTTCATCGAGCACAGCAACATCTATTGATGCTTGCACAACAGAGTCTTCGACTTTGCTAATAGGGGACGACAAACGTTGTACACCATTACTTGTTTCCCTGTCTGGGGTGAATTCATTGTCTTCCACATCCTGGACTTCAAATTTCGGAATTGACTGGTTACCTTCTGATATTACAGGAGATTCCAATAGATTTAAATTGGTTTCAGTTGAGGGCATCACAAGGCCAGAAGTACTTTCAGAAATAGATGGTGGAGGCAGCAATACAGGGGGATTGGACAAGCTAGAAGCATCATTGTCAGATAGGGCAGCTAGATATTGAACGGGATTAGCATTATCTTCCACAACAGATGATGGTGGTGCATCAACTGGAACTACCATGCGCCTTGGATCAAGGCGACGCGGATCCTGGAGCATGTATCAAATGTTAGAAAACAGTCAGAGACAAGCTCAATTTGATGACAATAAAAGAATGAAATGCCTCATAAAGTGTAACCAAATGGAAGACCTTACCCTCCGCGGATCACGTTTGGAATCTGTGGAGGGACTAGTGGAAGTGGACATATCCAAAAATGGCAAACTAGTTGTGTTTGATGAAGATGCATGTACTTGAGCTGAAACTTCCAATGCCTGAATAGTTGGAAAGCCATTTGACGCAACTACCTGGGATGGATCACTAGAAGAATCACTAGGACGATTCAGAGACAAGTTACTGTATCTGGTCAAAGGAGGTGGATTGTTTGGCAAGTGCTTCATATTCGTTATGACAATGTCAGCAAGTAAATCAGGATGTATGTTAGATATAAGAATCTCAAGAGATTCAAGTCCTCTTTCCCCTTCTGCAATTAAAGCACCAATCATAGCAATCATCTGTTCCTCCGGAGTTAGATCTCCATCTGATACAGGAAGTTTAGGGGAAATCCCATTCACATTATCCTGCCTGGCATCAGTAAAATCAACAGTGGCAGGTATATTGTTATGAAGGCCATAACGGAGTCTCTTAGAAGTGGCATCAAAGCTATTGTTTAGATCTTCATTGTCCACTGGCGCCAATCTTTTCTTTGTCACGTCCCCTGAAACATGCAACTGATTGGATAGCTGATCATCCTGGGCAGAAAGGCCAAGTTACAAAGTGTATATATCTGGAATCAGCAATCCATGCAGACCACATTTTCTTCCTAGAAAATTACCTTACTCACTTGCAGATCCCTTGAAGCACGCTCATTGTTTTTCATGATTTTATCCATCTGTCGGATAACTTGATCAGCAGCATCTCCAGCATTCATTGCACGCAACTCTCTAATCAATCTATCTCTTGACTGCATAGATTGAAATGATTCGAAGATAAGGATATGTTAAAGCTATTAAGTATCTAATTCCTGTCTGATTGCCCGAGTTGGGTGAAGGCAGGTGTATGACACTTGTAACTTGGCAATTCTTGCAAAATATTATCAGTGGGAGTGGATGGAAACAGCAGAGGTTTTATTTGCTTCCATTTTGGAGCAGCTCTCAAGTGTGGACATGCATGTCTGCATGTACAACTGTAGGCTATAACTTTTGGTGCCACCAAAGGATAACTTTCATTTTTATGCCTATATTTGGTGTATAAAATGAGTTCATCAGTTAAAGTTCTAACGGAGAGATTATGGGCATAACTTTTCCGCATAGACTGGATATTTCCATTTAAAAGCATGAAATGTAGGAAGGTTGCAATTCCGTGAGTAACAATTTCAAAGAACTATCTTGCTTAATAGAAAACAAGCATCCATAGAGGCTGAGTGCACTATATGCCACAAAACTCAAATCATAACTGCATCTCTAAACCTCTCCATATGCAATACAGCACAGCAATCCTTAGAGCTTAAAAGGCCTATATAGAATATTGGAGGTTGTAAATCATCTTTAGAGTATGCTGTCAAGAGAGCTAAAAATAATTCAGATTTCAACCTACCAAGTAAAAGAAACTAAGAACTAGTAAATTGATGTCACTAATTTCTGTATAAGGAATGGAGGGAAATGATGTTTTGAAAAGAACACTAGTATAACAGAACAAATGACTAATAGAAATTATCAGGGATTAATGTTTTATGCATCACTTTACCTCTGCAATGACAGGATGAGTACACCTCAGAAATCCTAGAAATGCAGTTCTCAAAGAATACTGAATGCTGACAGTATGGCGAGCCTTTGCTACCTCAAAACTTGGAGCAAAATCAAGCAGTGCAGAAAGTACAGATTTATAGTAGATGGGCCTCTTCCGTGCTATCGCTGCAATACTGCAAAAGGAGAAGTGAGATCATTTATACAGCTAAGACAATTCTACCTGGTACAAGATCAGTACCAACTCAAGCACGTTAACATAAGAAGGTTGCTTCAGAGATATCAAAAGCACCAAGAACAAAGATACCAAACTATGAAATGGCTGATCCGAGCACAGCACAATAACAAGAATCTCAAAATTAGACACAAAAGGATCCAATGAAAATGAGAGAAGAGTATAAACCCACATCTCACCAAGTCCATGAATGCATGTAATATATGTAATGAGATTTAAAAAATAAATAAACAACAATAAGCAGCTACTTTAGATATCACAACAGTCAACATCAGCAACTAGGTTCCAGCACAAACTTATCTGCTGTTTTAATCCAACTTAGAAATATTTTCCCTCTCAATCCGCTGATGTATACAGAAAACTAACTCCATCTAACCAAGTTCATTTTGACGCTACACCTTCCCCCTTAGTTTTACACACCAACAGGTACAAGTTGATAGATCTCAACTTCGCAAGTTTAAACATTATTTCATAATAAAAACTTAAAAACAAAAGCACGGCAATTTAAAATTGCAATGCTGAACTTTAAAGAATCAAAGGCAAAAACTGAAAGCTCAAATCCTATCAGAAAAGAAATAAATACTGCAAAGAAGCCAAGCAGACACAAAAAAGGGTGAGAACCAACTTCTAAGATGACTAGATCTCAAAAGCAAAACAGCACATCAGGAAGGATCAAACAAATCTCTATGTTAAAAAGCAGAACAATTGTCTACATTTAATGTTAGGTTATTCACTGCCATGGCATAACTTTTTTGCACATAAGTGAAATTGGTTTGCTACAGAAAAGTCAGAGTTAGTAAACAAAGGAATAGAGATGCCTAACAAGGAAAAACACATAATCGCTCATTGATCTTTTTCTCATCCTGAAAATTGTTTACCTCTAGATAAAATGAAAGCAACAAATAATGAAAATCTCCTCCTTGTTAAAAAGATTGAAAAAGCAACAAAGAATAAACAAGCATCAAATTCCTTTAGCCAGCTTAAAATTGTCATCGACAGTCTGGCGCAGTGTTGGATTTTGATAAAATAAATACATTAGCAAAAATTATCATTCTCCAAACAGAAAACATCCCAAATGCACTCTCATGCAGCACTGAATATATGTAGCATAAACAAGATGGGATGTCATAGGATCTCACACCTTCTAATCTAATCACTCCATTGAATAAGTCTTACTAATCCTAGATGCTCATATATACCAATCTGTAATGATCTATAACTAAGAAACCATAAATCACCATAGCATGGAAGACAAATGCCTTTAAGCACACATATTATCATTTTCACCAAAACAAAAATAAAGAAAAGTCAACGTCAATATATCGCTTGAAGAAGGATAATACATCAACACGGCCATATAGGAATTTAGCACAACATACTAAAAACTAAAGTTGTGTGCAAGTACTTGGTGGCAGTTGAGAGAAAGCACAACATTTCTCTTCAACACAAAGGAATAAGTCCCGTAGTTAATATACTCGAAAGGATAAATATCATTTCCAAAACATTCATAACTTATATTCGCCAAATTCAGAGTGCAATAACAACGTCAATGAAGTGTGGAAAGAGCTTAAATGATATCCAGAGCTATTACACAAACTAAGTTTCAATCCTATTGTCCCAACTAAGTGAGTCATGATGTGATCACCCCACAAAAGGTATTGCACCTTACTGCCACTTCTTGTCGAAGCTCCTATGTTTGCACCAGTCATGGACTTCATAGCAGTTAGCCAATGGTCAATCCTTACTTGCTCTTGTCGCTAGAAAATCCTATAACAACCGTAAGAATTTCAACTTTTTGCACCAACTATGTCAACCAATTTCTCTATCGATCATACAAATAGAAGACATTTAAACCAATATTAAAAACTAATGTGGAACCCAATTCATTAGGAAATTAAGGTTTCAGAAACATTCTTTACCACATGACCTAACATATGCTAAGAATTGAATCAGTTTCAGAAGTGAAGCATCTATCGGAGTAATAAACCAAGAACCCTATCAGAGTTACCATTGCTTTTCATTTCAGAAAGAAACTAAGTAATGCACACATAAATCTTGCCATTATTTTGCATTAAATTGAATTACTATAAGAGTAGTATGACACAACCCAAATGACCAAATTAGAAGAGTAAATGAAACTGAATTCTCCATTTAGTTGGCTGGGAAATCTTCACGAGTAAGTAGATGGCTGTCATATCTTTATTTAATCTGATCACCATCTTCCCTAACATCAAGTCAAGAAAAACTTCAAACTGCACATAAACATGAGATCCTTAAAGCTCTTCTATACAAAAATAACTAAGAGATCAAAATGGACCTAAACATACACTAAAACATGAATCAAACTCCTAAAAATTATTTTAGACTTTAGAAAGTGGGGAAGATGCCTCCAAATGCCATAATGACACACTCCAACTTACACCATAGTGATTTCCCAGGTTGCACCTAACTAACATCGCAGGTTTAGTTCTCCTCGACTCAAATAGCATCCAGAAAATACTATAAATGAAATCACAACCATCGCTGAAAATTCTCTGGGATGAGAGTGATCAATTTCTGAATTCACAGAAAAAATTTCCGATTCAAGTCTTCAACATACTGCACTAGGTCATGTAGAAAATTAAAAGCACAACATGTGACTTAATCCTGAAATTGTGGACATCCTGGTAATCACCAGTTGTTGAACATAGCTAGAAGCTTAGGGTTAGACATGAAATAAAATCATATTGAAACAACTTCTAGCTGTAATTAGTATTGAAACAATGTTTACAACATAAGATTCCAGCTAATTGTTGGAAAATCTGCAACGCTTACGTTGAGGCTTATACGTGAGATACAATCATATTGAAACATCTTCTAGTTGCCATTACCAATCGTATTGAGACAGAATGTTTACAACATAAGATTCCAGTTGAAAAATCTATAACGCTCACGTAGACAAACTCTAACTCATGCGATTGTCGCATTGCCAAGTCACAGGGAAATGTTGTAAATGAGTTTCATTGAATATTACCAAGATACAATGAAATTCCGTCCACATTTTCCTCTTATCAAAAATTATTCAACTAAGCGTGAAATATAATTTCGAACCAATGAGATTGAACAACAGAGAGTTTACACAGTATTGAACGACATTTGCAGCAAGAAACAAAACTCTTCCAGCACTGTATACAGAAAAGTTACTTTGTCATTCCAAAAATGCAGACAAAAGTAATGTCTTTAATTTGGTATAGAATTCCACAATCAATACAAAGATGAGCTCAAGTTTATAAGTATTCTTGGAACAAACGGCCATATCGCAACTTACGAAACTATAATAAAATTAGAAGCCATAAATTCTATCTTTCTAGAATCAAATAGTTTACTAAGCAAATCATGTTTATCAACATACAGTCACAACAATTTTATGGTCCAACAAAAAATAGCAAGAGCCCGACACTTTCAATACATCCTAGCAAATTTTATGATTTCCTTTCATTAGTTACAAAAATAAATAAATAAATAAAAGAAAATTGAGGCGCCTTAAAAGCTTCATCTTTGTTTATTGACATTATTAACATAGAAATATCTTTCAAATTGATGGATTTGGCAATAGACTCAGGTTGATGCCCTCCATCTTTTATTACAATCTTTAAGGAGGTCTTTGCAACCCTTCAAAGTCATAGTGGCTTCAGTCCATTATGAACTCCACAACATAGAATGATTGTGGACAAAAACAACATACTATGCTTCAAGCTTCAAACAGCAAACTCCAGGTCAATCACTATTAGACTTCACCACCTCCCAATTACTGCTGGGACGGATGTTATCCTTGCAATTTAAGACACAAAGCTTGAAACCATCATATTTCCTACCCTTCCTTTGCATTGTCTAACTTGATGATTAAATCAATGCAGAGCAAGCTAAGCATCATATTTTATCCCATCATCTTTAAGCATCAAGATGACGAACACTTTTTCTATTTTCAAAGACTTTTGAATGATTAGTACAGCTAAATTCAAGCACATAAACAATAAGATCGGGCAATCAATCAAGTGATGGTTGGTGTACAAATTTTATGTTTCTCCAATCTCGCGTGAACTTGATTAGCACAGCTCTCATTTCATCAAATAGTTCATTTTACTAAAAGTTACACCATATAACACTGGAAACCCACTTTAAATATCTACTTTTAGCAATCAATGTGAAGACAGCAAACTTCATGAACCTGCTTCCACACGAAAACTAAAGATACTCTAGAAGCTGGAACCGAATCCTTGTTAACTTTTGTTCCAGAATGTATTCGTTCCACAAAGAGACGGCAGCAACGAAGATTGGTGATAAGAGAACGGTAATACGAGCAGCTGGACAGAACCTTGTCGCATTGTGAACATAATTATTGAAAAATTTGGTTTGAGTATAAAAAAGCACAAACATTTATAATACATTGGTAATAAACAGTATTTACAGGCTGCATGTGTTGCTACTATATGTTCATACAAAGATGTCAAAATAGTATACAATGCAGTAAGTTGCTTGTCCAAATGTTATTAGATCCAATCAGATAAATGTATCCATAGCTTAATCAGTCCTATCAACCGCCAATGTGCTGATATCAGCTAAGGCCTACTTCTCTTATCTGAACCACCAATTCAGCAGTCCCAGGTAAACTGCCATTTAACTCCACGTTAAAAAACTGGACGGCGTGCTGCAATAATATCACAAAAAGGAAATTGAACTTACACTAAAACCAATTGCCAGGCCTCAGTGTACCCTCCAAGAAAAGAAGAATAAATTGGTTATTATGTGCAATGCACTATGACATAGATTACCCCATAGTTGTAAGTTGCCAGAAGAATTATATCAACAAACATTTCTTGTGTATTAATTGAAATAAATGGGCAATGAGTAGCCTAGACAGCAAAATTATGGCGCACCATTTCAACACTGAGGCAAGCACATCATAGCAAAGTTGCAAATTTAGCTGAATGCTCATGTTATAATAGCAAAGTAGCTTCTAGACATGAATAAGATATCAATCACTGAACAAGGGTTTAATTGATTTCTGGAAAACAACTTGCATATTCACAAAAGCTCCACAAGGAAAATGCAGCTTTCAAACCCAATGTGTGTGCACGCCAAAAATTTTATGTTTCAATGTCATTGCACATTAAGGCAAGTCACACACCATAAGTAGCATTTGTCATTTGACGGAATAGTACAATACAATCATAGTGCCACAAAGTCAGAACAGAAAATACTGCATTCATAGGCCACAATAACATATATGCAAAAGAGATATTCATATCATATGTCAAACAAAGAGGCCATAAAGGATGAGAAGCTCACCTATTCACAACAGCTATAGTCAAGGAACCAGGGAAATTACTAGCTGACCGCAACATATCCAATAAAACGCCTAGAAATCTGTTTGCATCTGCCACAAGAGCAGGTGGATCCAACAGAGGATGACCATCCATTATCCACGAGATATTAAAAACCCTTCCTTGCCTTATCATTACTACAAGGGAAACAGAACCAGAAATGTAATGGTTAAGAACAGAACCTCAAGTGCATGTATGAGAGTAAAACAACCATAGAGAAAATGTGATCCATCATGAATAGCTAACTCAAATTCACTCATTATTATTAATCAAAATGGTATTACCCTCTGGGCTGCATGTTCCGAAATCATTTGAATCCAACGTGAAGTATAAAACATATCTTTCCAGAAATTTTATTGCTAACAACTTTGGACCAACAGAACCAACCTGTAAAACAATTCAGGGAATTTACAACGGTCACCAGAATGATTCAACTTGAAAAAGGAAACAAGCACAATTTATCATCCTGAAAGAAAGGAAATGATCTATAAGGATTTCCCAGGCACCATAACTTTTGGAGCAGAGCATTTCTATGCCCCTTCACTGAAACCAAGCATGCAAGCAGTACATTCATTGTCAATGAAGGTAGTTAAGCGTCCAAATGACCGATGAAGCTTTTTTGAATTCATTATACACCTTGTAACTGCAGTCTGTTCATATCCATTACCAAACTCCATATGTCAAGTATCAATAATTCAAAATCTTTTATCAAATTTTTTCATAGCCCATCTTAGTAAATTTCCCTGTTCTTTGGCCTTATCGACACATGAATATGAAGATGCATTCTAACTTTATGGCCTTCACTTGGTCAGGCTCTATGCTTTAGTTTGTAATAGGTCATTGATCAAGCAAATGCATTTTAGCTAATGTTCAAGAGGAAGAGAGAGAACCAGGTAAACCTCTGGGGCATAACATACATGAAAGAATCTGTAAATCTGAAATATCAAATTACAATGAATACACACACACATCCAAAAAGTCGTTTTAAGTCTTTTCTTATCACTGTTTTTTGAGGTCATATATCTCAAGCAACAATTTTTGCTCACATCATATTGATCTACAAGGCTTGCTCACATCATATAGATCTACAAGGCTACATGAACAAAATTTCAACTGAGAACAAATGGTTTTCATTGAATGGCGAAATTCTGGGTAAGATAACGATAAAAGTTTTAAGTATGCCAAATAAATGAAAATGAGAAGTTAACACTAGAATACCAATCATTCAGCAGTAAATAGATTGCATCAGCTCATACATACCTCAAAGATAATGCCCAATACAGCATCCCTAAATTTGATCATCCATGTCCACAGCTCTTCAAGCCATCTCTCAACTATACCACGCCGTTGAAACTATAATTTTTTAAAATACAGCTTTAAAGCTTCATATAGGAACAAAGCCAAAACTAAGTATTCAACAAACATAAAGAGAGGCAGCAGCCATAGAAAGTAAATATATGCAAGTTATAGAGAAGAGAATTGTGCAAATTTCACACAATAGGTCATATTGCGGGATACTAAGAGCTGAAGAGCCATTACATATACATATTAGCTACTGCTTTAAACATGTATTCATGTAATCATCGACAACTAAGAAAAAGTTGGAATAAGTGAGGCTATAAAATTAATCTTGGCAGAAGCTCTTGCATGAATGATATACTCAACCATACATGTAATCATATGCACACAGATCACCTACAGAAACACATGCACACACAGCCGCACATAGACAGATCCAAAGAGAGACATGGGACAGAGGAAGACACAGACACACAGAAAGAATAGAGATAGAGAAAGAGACCTGAAATGCCAACTCCTCCAACACAATACAAAAAAATTTTGTGCCAGTGACTATAGATTGCTTTGCAATCACAGGATTATTATCTTTCAAAAATGTCAATAAGACAGGCAGTAAAATGGACAGATGTTCCCTTGTTCTGGCCCCGATCTCGTCAATTACCCTGTCAGCCAAACTCAATGGAGTTAGCTAATGAAACATAGAGTTACAATTATTTCACAATATAGTATACAGGTGATATGTAAACAAAGCAAAGCCAATATCTTCAATAGACCCTGAAGAGTTTCCAAGAGCTATAGATGAAAACATGCCCCCAGAATGCAAAGAGTTTCATAATCTTGCAGTCCTTTTGCTACTTCCTCATTATATTTGATGCATTTGAGCAGAACACCTGGATAGCAGGCATCTTTCTTCTTTTTCTCTTTTTATCTAGGTGCTTGTGCAAATATAAGGAAGCAAACGCTCATAACTAATAGTCACTCAAGATTTGACACCAAGAAAAAAGGCCAATTGCAGTCATGCTCAAAATATCCAAGTTAGACACGAGCAAGCCAGGATCTTTAGTTACCTATAAAAGTGCACCTCCGAATCTGTCTGAACAAAGGACTCTTCACGTGAAAGGAAAAACATGCACAAGCCCATGTAAATCAATAAATAGAACACCTCAATAGCTTTGTGCATAAGGATGCAAGCATCAATACATGAACTGATAGAATATAACCAGAAGGCAAATAATAACTCTAACCCGAGGCATTAAAAAAAAGCCCATAAAACATAAAAATCCAAACTTCCGAAATTCTCCAAAAATAAAATTTCCTGGACAAAATTACTCACTCAAGGAGGTACTTTCTGACGAGGGTTTCAGGGGAGGACTGGAGCTCGACCAAGTAAGGAAAAAGCTCCGCCGCCTGGGACGGTTCAACGGACAACAAGATGTCCTTAGCCTGCTTCAATGACGACAACTTCACGGCCAAATCTCCATGGTTGTTCGCCGCCGCTAGTAGTGGGAGCGCCTGCTCCCTCGGCTGGACGCCAGCCATGTAAGAATTGAGGAGGGGGGAATTGATATACTCAATTTGACAAAATTGAGGTTTTGTTTGGGGAAAAAAAGGGGGGGTTTCTAGGGTTTTGAATTGGGGAGGGGGGGTAGGGTTGTAAAGCAGAAGACTGGGGAATTTGGGGAGCGGTTCTGATTGTGGAGGGTGGGAAATATACGCTGTCTGTGTGAAGCTCGCGCTTTTGAAAGCAAAATCATATTTGTACCAAGATTTTGTCAACTGTTGTATTTTAATTTAATTAATATTCAAAAACAACTACTTAATTAATACCTAAATTTCATAAAAATTGGCAAAATTATACCTTATAGATTTTTATAAAAAATGGTTAAAAAAATGCCTTTCAAATTATTTTTATATTTGTCTTTCGATTTCTTTTACGAAGATTATTAAATATCTTGAGATAATTCAGTATCCACCAAAAAATACGAAGATTATTAAATATCTTGAGATAATTCAGTATCCACCAAAAAAAAATAAAGTATAGTAATTTAAATTTAAATAAAATTTGTTTTGTTCTATAATAGTTTAAATTTGGCTCAAACATCATCAAGTGTGTGTAAAATATTAAAATATTCAAGTTTAATTTGCATTTGCCTTTATTAAAACTCATTCAACTTTAATTTTTTTTTATTAATCAAATTAAGTTCATTTGCAATAATCTTGAATCATGCCTTATTCACACTCAAATCATTCATACGGATATATGTAATATTATGAAAATTACTCATAAATTTATAACAAAATCTACTTCTATGAGGTAATAACACAAAACAATGCAAGTTTATTTTATTTTATTTATTTTTACATCATTCTTACAAAGAGCTAAGTTTTTTTTTAACATATATATATAGAGATATATGTTTTATATTTTCATGGAATATTTTTTATTAAGTTTTACATTAATGTGGTGACTCCTCAAATTTAATAATTTTATAATATGACGCTAAAAAGTAGATAAAGCAATAACTTATGTGAGTGATTTTCAGCAAGAGCATAAATTTTAAAATTTTTTTTTTTTTTTCGCAATATACAAAACACGAGTGATAAGATAAGAGCTTATGAATTTAAAATATGTATGGTTGTGGGTTAAGAGTAAATTGATCAGTATATTAAAATAAATATACATGAATATTTTATATTAAATATTAACTATATTTAACATATTTTATATATGTGTGTTTTTTAATATATTCAATCAGTAAATTTGAATAAGTAAATTGAAAATAATAACCACGTCGCCTCCTTCTCCGAGATATTTCCATCCCCCCATCCTCCCCTTTTACGGATCAAGGGTGACAACATTTGCATTCACACAAACAAGTTTGAACTAATGGATTTCAGTCATACTAGAACATGTGGATCAAGAGTTCGAGTCAATTAGAACAAATGGATAGTTATTATCTCCTTTTTAAGAATTATTTACAGGCTACAATCAGGCGCGTCTACCTCCTAGATGTGCACTGAAAGTGGATATTCGAAAAGCTTATGACATGGTAGAATAGGACTTTCTACTTGCAGTGTTACACCTGTTTGGATTCCCAACTACGTTCATTAGGTGGATAGAGGAGTGTGTCACGACACCCTCATTTTCCGTCGGGTTGAATGAAAAACCTCATGGTTTCTTTATGGGATCGAGAGGGCTACGGCAGGGGGATCCTTTATCTCCATATCTATTCGTTCTCGTAATGGAGGTTCTGCATTTGATTCTTCTGCAGATGATTGATCATGCGTTTTTCTTTTTATTGAAAATATGAGCCTTCTCGATTATTTCAGCTTGGATTTGCAGATGATCTGTTGCTGCTCTGCAGAGCTGATATGGACTCTATAGGGGTCTTTAAACAGGGGTTGGACCTATTCACCTCCTGGTTAGGTCTCCGGCTTAATGTGCATAAGAGCCATCTTATCATCTCTCGATGTGCACAAGCGATATGGGAGCAGCTGTTAGAGATGCTCGGCTTCCAGGAAGGGCATCTTGGGATGAGGTACTTGGGACTTCCTCTACTTTCCTCTAGATTATCGTTAACAGACTGCCAGCCTTTATTATTGAAAATTGATCGACGCATTAAAGATTGGGAAGGAATGAGATTATCGTATGCTGGGAGGGTACAAATTATTAAATCTATCCTTATGGCGTTAAGTATATATTGAGTTTTTGCATTCATCCTACCTAAATGTGTTATAAGGGAGATTGAGAAACGTCTGAGAGCTTTTCTGTGGAAGGGCACAGGGACTAGTGGATATGCCAAAGTAGCATGGAGGGATGCCTGTAGGCCGGCGGCGTTAGAGGAGGGTCAGGGCCTACGGGGCATCGCTACTTTAAACCGTGCCTTGATGAGCAAGAAGTTGTGTGATGTTATTCGATGTGATAGAACATCAATCTGAGTAGAACGTTTATATAACGGGCGACTACGTGATAAATCTGTATAGACAGTCACTGACAATGGGGGTTCGTGGGGTTGGAGGAAACTCCTTTGTCTATGCTCCTTGCTTCGATCGATGGTGGACTATCAGATTGGTGATGGGAATTCATTTTATCTATGGCATGATCCATGGCATCACCTTGGTCCCCTTATTGAGAAATTCCCACAGGTCCACGAATGCTTGGGCTTCAGAAGGCGGACGAGCTCAACAGTGTTATTATAGAGGGGCAATGACATTGGCCTCTCATTATGGACATTGAGTGCTTGGAGATTTTGCATGCATTGCCAATAATTCATGGCGAGACAGATCGCATTATTTGGCGATTTGAGATGGGACGACTTACAGTTGCATCTCTTAATAGACTATTGGACCCACCGGGACCCAAGGTAGGTTGGTCTTCACTACTCTCGGGTTCCCTGAAAATCCCCAGGCATAATTTCATACTATAGTTTGCGATTTTGGGGAAACTATCCACAATTGATAAACCATGGCTATCATACCTAGGTGCCTGTATATTATGTGATGATGGCGCAATAGAGATACATACTCATCTATTCTTTCGATGCCGTTATGCCAAAAGATGCCTGGCAGCGATTCTACGGATTATTCGGTTTGAATGGCCTAATAGAGAGTGGGCTACAAGGAAATGGAGAGAAAAACATATCATTAACTTGGCTTGTCGTGCACTCCTGGCTGTTTGCATTTACCACATTTGGAGGGAATGAAATTTGAGACGCTTTGAGCATACGGAGCGACCACCGAATATTATAGCCACCATTATTGTGGAAGATATTAGACAGAAGATTATTAGTGTTAATTTATCTCGTTCTGTTAGTTCATGTACGTTATATAGATTATGACGTATCCCTTGGCCTGTCGAGGGATAAAGCACCAATTGAGCACTATTGTACTATACGATCTTGTTCTATTAATGAAACTTACATTTAACCAAAAAAAAAAAAAAAAGAAAAACATTTGCATCTAAAAATTTAAGCATTGCCCCATTTCAGGAATAGGGCGACATGTGTTGCCCTTGAAATATTTTGCAGGCGACGCCGTCGCTCCCCTTTCCGTGGTGACAAAAAAATAAGAGGGCTACGGCATCGCGCTCGCCGTCACTTCCTTTCTATGTGGCATTAAAAGAGATGGATAGAACTAGCTGGGGATGGGGCGACACTGACGATGCATAAAGTGGATTTACATTCCTGAACTATGCATAAAGTGGATTTCCATTCCTGAACTATGCATAAAGTGGATTTACATCCCTAAACTATAAAACATAACAAAATGACCCCTCATGATATGTATTAATTTTTTTATGTCGAAAATGCCGTAATTATTTACATCCTAAAATATTTCTATTACAATCATTCTCCTAAATATAATTTGAATTATTATAAATTTTTTATTTAAAATAAACATTATCCAAAATTTATAATTTTTATAATGAGTATAGAATCTGTATAAACTCTATGAATTTACAATTCTTATATTTTTTATACAACTGGTTAAAAAATTTACATAATTTTTTCCTGTGTTGTTATATATGTTGAACTTTTTTTAAAAATAAATTATGAATGCAAATTTAAAATGTTACGTGGAACATATATATATACTGTAAAATATGCAAATCTATAATATAATTAATATATAATATTCTATATTTTTTTAAGTAATGATATGATATATTTTTATTATGTGAACATGTAATTGAATAAAAAATTATAAGTTATATAACAGATTTTTTCTATAATATTACATGCATTATGCATTGACACACAGTTACATGTACTTTTCAACATAATTTATTTACTTTGTAAAATATATTTGCATATTGAGCTTATAAATATTTTATGTGTTCCATAATTTATAAAAAATTATAAATTATAAATATTATTTTTAAAATAAAATATGAGTAAAATTTTAAAGCACTAAAAATAGTTTGAGGGAGGTATTTTAATAAAAATATATTTTAAGAAGTAGAATAAAAAAGTACTGGGGTAAGTGAGAAGCGTATTTTTGTCTTATCAATGCCAAATTATTTTGTCAGGGATATTTTTATTAACCTTCATACTTTAGAAGTGTAAATAAGATAAAATACATAGTTCATGGGTGCAGAATGTATTTAACCCTTATTTTAGTTGCATTTTAATCTACTAATTCAATTAATTTCCATTGTAAAAGATAGTCAACAATCTGTATTACTTAATGTGATTTTATTATAATATATATTTGTGTCTATATTTATTATTTATTATAATCATATATCTATGTCTATACTATTAATCAAGGGTAAAAAAGTTGACTATCTTTTTTTGAGAAAATGTATATTCACAAAAATGCCATTTTCTTCATAAAAAGCAAGTTAGAAGATCCAAATAGACAACCTGGTAACTCAAACTAAAATGCACATTTTCAAGTAACATTTTTCAACTTTATATTTTCAGAAAATTATCTTTACTTTTTTTTTCATATAATGATCATTAAGTACATATAATTTTAATTTATGTTTTATTTAGAGATTTGCAATTTATTGAGTAAGTGATATTATTTTTTATAGCTTTATTTTATTATAATTATATTGTCTATTTGTACGAGCATATCGATTGTATATACATTATTAGTGTATATAAATCTTTTCATTTCAAAAAAGAAAAAAAAACTATTAATTATAAATGTCAAGGCTGATTATTGTCTTATCCAATATTTTATATTTTTCTTTGTCCAAGTGTATATGAAATTAGACATTTTCATAATGTTTTGTTTCAATTTTACTTCATCTTCGAGATGGGCTAAAATATGGACAATGTTTGCCTTGATTTGTTTTGGACGTTTTGGTGTTGTTTTGAGATGTTTTGCAACAGTGATTCATTTGTTTTTTGTCAAAATAAGTTTACACTAATTATAGGCCCTACAACTAAAAAAATTATATACATACTCATACATATATATAAATATATATAAAAGAGACATGATTTGACAATGAACAGTAGTTTTTGTTTCATACTAAACAACATCAAACATACCATACTTATTTTATATTATCTCCAAAAATAAATTGAAACATACACACAATCTCTAACACATATTTATTTATCTTTGTTTTTCTCTCTCTATCTCCACAAAACACATCAAAACAAGTTATAAATGAAACCAAACATAGTATTTGAGTTTCAAGGGGTGAAGCATTTTGATTGTTTGGTCCCTTGTAATTAATGTCTATTTGCTATTTTGTTGCGGTCATGCTCAAATATATATATATAAATATATTAAATATTTATTTAAAATTTATCATAATTATAACTTTATCTTTACTTAAAAAATTATAGATGTTCATTACATTTATTGATTTTCTAGTAAATAATCCCTTATAATGAATTGTGGATATTCATTAAATTATTGTTAATAGTTAAAAAATTATTTAAATAATAAATAAATAATTATAATTATAATAAATTTTGAGGGAGCGCGTTGTAATTTATCCAATATATATTATGTATGGGAAAGGATGGTGTTAGTATTAGCCGTATATTGATAAATAAATAAGTTCGTACAACCAACGCAACTTTCCCTGCTGAAATTCGTCCACCCCCAACCCCTGTTCGTGAAGTCGGGTTTCCGGGTAGGATCATGGAGGGCTGGGACCCGACGACGAAGTCGACTCTAACCCAAATCCCTTTGCTGTCGGTGAAAGCGGGGCCGCGCGATGGTGGCGCGTGGACGCAACGCCTGAAGGAAGAATACAAAGCGCTGATCGCCTATACCTCCATGAACAAGTCCAACGACAACGACTGGTTTCGGATCTCCGCCGCTAATCCGGAGGGGACACGATGGACTGGCAAATGTTGGTATGTTCACAATTTGCTGAAATACGAGTTCGATTTGCAGTTCGATATTCCCGTTACTTATCCTGCTACGGCACCGGAGCTTGAGTTGCCACAGCTCGATGGAAAGACGCAAAAGGTTTGTTTGTTTCATTAACTGCTGATTTGAATTTTTGTGGAATGGGTTTATGATTTTGTTTAATTTATTTGTTTTTTAGATGTATAGAGGAGGGAAGATATGTTTGACAGTGCATTTCAAGCCGCTGTGGGCAAAAAATTGGTAATGTTCTATTTGTTTCTTCTTTTAATTTAGTTGCGGATTCAAATTCCAGTGAATAGTCTCACTGTGTAATGCCATTTTTCATTTCTTTGTTTTTGTGAATGACGATCAGAAGATCTAGGTCATTAGTTTTTTGTAGGAAGACTAGACTATATACTCTTTGGTGGGTTTTTGATGACTTGCTGATTTATTGGAAATGGACGGAGAAGTGTGCTTCCGTGGTGATCTTGGAGCTTGGTACTTGCAACTTTGAGAAATTGACGTGGGTTGCAAATATGCCCCTTGGGAGAGATTGTAGCATGCTCTTTTTCATTAATCTTTATTTGGTTATCTATTGCCCCCATTTGATTACAGCTTCAGGCAAACAAGAATAATTTGATCGCTTTCTCCCTGGTTGTTGATTGTTTTTCTTGTTGACATTGGCATCACCGAATGTGGTGCCAGTTTGGCTGGTGTTAGTTCCGGGGTGGTGGTAGGTGTAAGGTGTTTTCTCATGTGGGAGGGTTTTGTATCCTATATTCTACTTAGATTGTCAAGAATTATGACGAACTCTAGGGGCTTTTAGACTGTCAAAGAACTGTGTGTTGATTGATATTTTATCTACTGTGCCCATTCTACGCAGCCAAGCTATATTACTTTGGTTGGACATGGTACATGCAGATGCATAATGTAATCCTTCTCATTTTCTCAATTTGGGTAAATGTAAAATGTAATTTTTTCTCATTCTCGCAATGATGAGATCTAGTAAGAATTGAGAACCTGTGTAAGACATGAATATGTGTCTGTTCCCTGGAAGTTGTTTGGTAAAAGAGCATGATACTTTATGGTGGAAAATCCAGTGTAAGTCACATAGGCCAACTTGTTTGCCTTAGCAAATAAATGAAATGGATACGAGAAAATAACCCTACATTCAAAACTGTACAACCTACAATCATCTTCTTGCCCTTCTGGTTGCTGAAATGCTGCTAAACTTGATGATCCCATTGATAAAATGCCTTCCTGTCAACCTACTGATGAACTATGAGGAAATTGATATATGCTTCAAGGAACTCTTCCCCTGTTCCTAGTAATTATGCTAAATGAATAATTGATTTTTCTTTTCATTTTATTACATTGTAAGGCTTGAACTAAAAAGTTGAATGAAAAGTGTATCAGCTAAGAGTATTCTTCATCTGTGAAGAAACTTGCTAGTAACTTTTCTACACATGCGTCTTGGTTATGCCACTATGATGCAATTACAAATTGTTATTTGTATACTTTGAAAGAAATAACAATGTTAAGTGGAAAAGAAAATGTTCTTTTTCCATCTCACTTTTCATATTAAAAGCAGCCAATTTATTTCTTCTTCGATAAGCTGTTCTTGACGAAGGGGCTAGTGTGTGCAGACTCATGGTTATCCTTCTATATTATCTTAGAGAGTTAAAAGTGTGGTAGCATTCTTTGCATGTTGACCTTTCTCCTTTCAGTAAAAAGCTCCATATTTCTTTTACCAGTACATACTTTGAATGGTTATTCTAACTTAATTTTTCTTTTGTTTTACCAGTCCTAGGTTTGGCATAGCACATGCTCTTTGTTTGGGCCTTGCACCTTGGCTTGCTGCAGAAATTCCGATTCTTGTCGATTCTGGTATGATTAAGCACAAAGATGATGCAGCATCGTCCAATGAATCTTAGTACTCTCATCATGTTTAGACTGATATAATAAATAATGTTTAACTTGAAACATCTCGAGTGTTGTAGAATATTGAGAGGGCTTGTTATGTGTTAGCTTGGAGCAGAGCTCCTCGGTGTATACTTCTCTTTGAATTATTTTATTTTGTTTATTAGGGTTTACATATTTTGGTCAAAGAAAATACATAAATCTGGTGAAGTTTTTTGCACCAGCAGTTTGAGGATTTTTATATTTTTGAGTTTCTCTTTCTCTATATACTAGTAATAATATACAGGGGAAAACCTGCTCCTCCAGATGTGTGAAGCTCCATTTAATATTTCATTCAGTCAAAGCTAGTTTTTCAATGTGCTAAACAAATTTATTCGTGTCGTAACGAGAATGGAGGTACGTCCAGAAAATGTGGTTCATCTGTATCACAGGAACATCAGAAGGAAAAATTTTCAAGGTGATAGGTCCATCCCAAGCCGAAGTGTCAGCGGAACGACCAAGACTGGGAATAATTTTCTCACTGTGAGCAATAGCGTTACAAGGTGACAGAAGCTTTACAGAATTGTCTTCCAAAACACTTTCCAGATTGATAATATACTAACTGCAATTTTGACTTCGTGCCTTTTTGCCTCCTGGAAGTTTTCCTTTCTTCAGCCATTTGCACATGTAAACTTTACACTAGTTAGCCTCTGCTAAGTCTATAAAGTTTACAAATAAATGATGCCTTGATTACTGCACCTCAAGTGCTGATCTAAAGTATATCAAGAGTTCAAATTGGCACCTTCGACAGCTAATTTTAGTTTTGCTAAATGTTCAAATAATCAAGCAGCAACAACAAAGTAATGACGATACCTGAGTCCTCGCTCAAATAAATGTTGTAATAAGGCACTGCAAATTCTATTAGAAGTCGGCCAAGCAAGAATTATGCTGTATGTTTGTATGCATGATGACAAAACTAATTCATCAAGATCGTTGCAAAATAAAAGAAAAATGTCTGTCTTGAGTACCCTTCCCTGATTCCGAGAGGGAAAATGTCTGCTAGGTCAAGTTGGAAAATGCAAAACAATCATTCAATAAAATGAACCAGAAGACAACTTCCCACCCATCAAACAGAGACAATCTGGTACCTAGTTCATGGTGGCATATGTATTCAGTTACATATAAACTAAAAAGACCAAACTGGACCTAATAAAAACTATACAAGCAAACAACATTCTTCATGGTAAGATGACATCCATATTTACTTTCATTTGATATCACTGACGGAACTAAAATAAACATGTTTAGAATACTCTCTCTCCGTTTTTCTCATATGCTTCATCACTTGCGAATTTAAACTTAGAATTTTGGTCCAGCTTCCAGGATCTCCTCAGTCAGGGTGTTGTCTGCTCCAATCTTGTAGTTCAGGAATACCTCAAAGTTCTTCTTGAAAAGACCTCCCAGCTTCAGAAGAGTATCCTTGTATGCATTTTTGTCAGACCACTGGAAGAACAGAAAAGATCATACATTATTAGACCACAACTCCTCCCTAAGTTTGAGAAGAGTAAGATACAAGTACACTTTTGTGTTGCAATAGACTTACTGTATTGGCTGGATCTAGTATTTCTGAAGGTACCCCCTCAATCTCGGTAGGGATCTCAAGCCCAAAGATTTCTGTCTTAGTGTAGTTTGCTTCCAGGAGGGTCCCTGAATGTATGGCATCAATAATTTTCCTGGTATAAGCTAACTTGATACGGCTTCCTGATCCATAGCTGCAGATAAAACAGGTTTAGTCAAATGTATTGTTGTATGAAGTTCGATAGCGATGGCTTGATAGAATGTGGAACCTAACACAACGTTAGAATATGGCCAACTATCACAGATCAACTTTATTGCTGTTCACTTTCTTGTGTCTTTGTTTTTCCTTCTTGGTTTTTGCTCACTTTTCTGAACATATATTGCAAATTTATTAACACGGTTCATATTCATACCTTCCACCAGACCAGCCAGTGTTCACGAGCCAACCAGTCGCTCCGTGTTTTTGCATTTTCTCTGCCAGCATGGCTGCATACTTGGTAGGATGAAGCATAATAAATGCTGCACCAAAGCATGCTGAAAATGTTGCCGTAGGCTCCTTTATACCATCCTCTGTTCCAGCTACCTGCATTTATGCTCAGAAATAGGAGCATAACCAGTGTCACTATCTAAAAGAAGACTTCGTCCCATAATTTAGTATAAGAAACACAGAAAGTGGACATGTTTGTGGTTACCAAAGCTGTGTAGCCGCTTATGAAGTGATACATTGTCTGAGCCAAGCTGAGTTTGCTGACGGGAGGAAGCACTCCAAAGGCATCACAGGCCAAAAGAATGACGTTTTTGGGATGAGGACCAACACATGGTATCTTTGCATTTGGAATGAACTCGATTGGATATGCAGCCCGAGTGTTTTCTGAAATAAAATGAAAAACCAAACAACTTGAAGTGTTAGAACATGTCAGAGTTCAATATCTTCACCAAATACTTCAATATCTTCACCAAATACTTACACTTCTCTATTTGGTTATATGACATAAAAGTAGTTTGTCAATCTGCATAATGGATTCAAGAGTCTTACCTGTCACAGATTTATCGGAGTACTCCACTTCTCGTGTGTGTTCATCAAACACCACATTTTCAAGAACTGCCGCAGCAAGATTTAGTGTGTCAAGAGTCATCTGATATAGCTAAATAGAAAAGACAAACTGCGAAAATAAGGAACCTAAGCCGATACCAGTGCCAAACTTGATTGCATTCCATATATCAGGCTCCTTCTCTCTAGACAAGTCTACACACTTTGCATAGCAACCGCCCTCAATGTTTGACACACCGTTATCACTCCAGCAATGCTCATCATCTCCAATCAAATACCTGTTGTGATCCGTAGACAATGTCGTCTTACCAGTCCCTGAAATAAATACAGCAGATCACCATGAGAACATATCTACAGAAGTAACAGGACAAATTTCAGACTACCTTAACTAGGTCAAAATCATAAGAGGGCAGTTATATTCAGGAAAAAGAACATGCTACGGCTCCAATCTGACAACTGATCAGACAAAGGTATACCTGATAATCCAAAGAAGAGGGCCACATCTCCGTCTTTTCCCATGTTGCAGCCGGAGTGTAAGGAGAGGATTTGACGCTTAGGCATGAGATAGTGCATTACACTGAATAGGCCCTTCTTCATTTCCCCGGCATATTGGGTGCCGAGGATCACCATTTCCCTCCTAGCCAGATTCAGGTCTATGCTAGTAGAGGAAGTCATATAATGGGTGTAACGGTTGCATGGAAACTGACCGGCGTTGTATATTGTGAAGTCTGGAGTACCGAAGTTCTCCAGCTCTTCAGGAGTGGGTCGGATACACCTGTAATCCACCCAGTGCAGTTATTTAGATTTAGTAAATCAAACAACATGTGTTGCAAACAATAATATTAGTCTCTAGATCACAGAATTTGCAAAAATGTACAAAATTCAGACTAGTTGGTGTTAGTTAAATTGCTCACATGTTGTGCATAAACAGAGAATGGTAGGCCCTTGCAGAGACGATCCTGACTTTGATGCGATGCTCTGGATCCCAATTCAGGAACTGATCGTTTACGAAAACCTGATGCAAGGGATTCCTTAATCAATGTTCTTCTTCTGAATTCATACACGATGATGGTGAAATGCACAAACTAAGTTGCAAGTGTTTGATGGACCAAGCAGTACAATGGGAAACTTTAAAGTATCATATCCCATCCTGGTGCAGATTAGATGCTGGCAATACTATCACTTTTCCTTTATGAGTTCATTTTATCTTTCTTGAAAGGGCTCAACTGAAGGTATTCAAGGGCAAAAAATGCAATTAAGCAGAAATATAATGCTGAGGGATCTAATTCTGAACTTCCTTGATTAAAGATAATGAACCATTTTTTTATTCTTAACTTGTGGTGATACGTTATCTTAACTGAAACTAAGAATGTGAACAGAAGACAGCATTAAACTTTGCAAGAATACTCAACTGGTTTTTCTTTTACATAATCATCAATTTAACAGTATATCGAGATCGTGGAATTAGAATATCATACAAAAGCAGCTAACGCAGATTCTCTTCCTGTTCATGAAAGTTGCATATATATTGCTACAAGCTAACAAGAAATTTGAAAGTCCACTTTCCTTCCTAGGTTTAGTGGCTAGCATTGGACAAAAATAAGGACATTTCTGTTTCTATCAACTGTTCATTTGAGATATGTAAAGATATTTATTTATGGCTATGGCCTCATTCTACTGTTTATGTAATCAGCCGTAATCATGGGACCCATAAATTATGATTACAGAAGTTGAATGAAGTATATTTCATCTCCATGAACATGGTAGAAGCCACCACAAAATAAATGATCTTTGATTTATCAAGAAGTAAAAACTTTAAGTCCTTGCCAAAGTTCCCACCAAATGAACACGGAGATATAGACGAAGTTGAAAACGCGAAAGGTTTAATCTTATACTGTTGCCGTTAAAAATATGGATCGAAGTTAGTGATATCAATTAATTATTTGATGAGATGATACTTTTAAAAATAAATTTATATTTCATGACATCCAAAAAATGACATTTTTTTTTTGGGACAGACAAAATATTACTATTTAAATATCCAACTCTAAACAAGAAATTGGCAACAAATTTGAAAAATTTGCAATTTTAGTCATTTGTGACTTACACATATCCTAATTAAATTGTAATTTCAGTTATATGAATCGACCAAAAATGTTAACATTTCCAAAGTTACAGGAATAAAATTATAAATAAATTAAGTCATTGTCAAGTCACATGCAGCTTCTTCAGTCAAATTATTCAAAAAAGGGTTAAAATTGATAAGATTAAAATTACAAGATTATATTGTAAATATCAGTTGGTAAAAATATCTACTCCCCTAAGATACCTGACTAAAATTGCATTCTTCCCCAAAGAATTAACATAATCAGAAGACGCAGAATACCTTTTCCAAGGAGCATAAGTAATCCACCGCTCTTTCTCTGTTGACCAAGAAAGTATGCTCATCCATTTCAATATTTGGCGAACCCCTATCAATCACATCATCAAAATTTCGTGACCTCATTCACTTTAACGTAAAAGTTAACATTTTCACTCACAAATTGATAAAGACAAATTCAACAATAAATAGAAATCCAATAAAAGTCGCATAATGAAGCAAAATAAAAGCGTCACTCACTTTCCCCACCAAAGATCATCATCGGTGGTCTCATCCTTGACAACACGCTTATCTCTCGGAGAACGCCCTGTTTTCGCGCCGGAAAGCGTCGCCAATGCTCCACTCGACGTGATAAACGATCCTTTCTCATACTTTATAGCTTGCTCGTAAAGCTCTGAATATATTTTGTAATCAATTTGAAAAATAATTGAAGTAATTATTGGAAGAAATTGAAGAATGGAATATGGGTTTTACCAGCAGGCGAGAGATTATAAAGGATGTGAGTAAACTTAAGGGCGCTGTCGCTGATGTTGAGAGTGGGAGAGAAGTGGTGGTGCTGGAGGCTCACCGCCGACACCCGCGGTGTCTCCGCCGTCCGCGCTGGATCTCCCTTCACCACCTTCGGCCCCGTCTCCCGCGTCAGCGACGCCAAAGATGCACTGCAGTTAATTCAAACACATGATTTTGATTTATATCTTCATTCATTAGTTCACACCCAATCAATATTGATCCCAAAACAACATATGTATTAGTTTAATCACAAAAGAAGAGGGGTGAAATAAATACCTAATGGACTGAAGCTGCTGTTTCTGGCGATCTTCCTCGGCGAAGGGGCCTTGCGTCGCCGTGAGGGGGGTGGTGGGCGCCGACTTCTTCTTCTGAAGGGAGTGCAATTCGTCGACCGTCTGAGCCTTCACCGGCTGGGCGCTGTCGTCATGGCAGATTTCCTTATTGGTCTCAACATCTTCAGCTTTCTTATGCGTCTGAATCTTAGGCAACCCGAACCGCCCTCTGACGCTGCTGTTGAAGCTGAATTCTCCATTTTCCGTCGCCATTGATGAACTTCCCTGTAGTAAAAAACCGACGATGAAAATGGAAAGCTAGCTAGTGAAGAAGAAAATCGGAGGTCTGAAAATGGGTTTCAACCATGCAGAGTGATTTTGAACGTTTGTTGATGGAGATGGAGATGGAGATGGAGATGGAGGGGTGGTGTAATGGGGCATTTGTGGAGTAATATTTATACCCGCTGAATGGGTTAAATATCTGAACTCTGGTAAAGTAACCATGGTTAATATGATTAATTAATGTAGATCAACTAAGGCTGGCATGTTTAGATAAGATTTCTTCTAACTATTTCTTTTAGTATTATTACAAAAAGTCAATATTTTTAAATACCTAAAAATTGAAAAATTATAACTAAAATTTTAATAGTTTTAGATAGCTAAATTATTAAAACTAATATACAGGGATAATATGTTTATATTTTTAATTTATATATGATCTGTTTATGCAAATTATGTATGTTATTTGAACTATTACACAAATCATTCCTGACATTAAAAAAATTAGGGTAGTTCATATAATGGTGTTGACATTTTTAGAGGGTGTGTATGTATTTTTTAAAAAAATAGGAGTGATTTGTTATAATATGCGATTTTTATAGTTGTATATATAATTATTCAAAAAATAAATATTATTTGTATAAACAAATTAGATCAGGAACTGTAAGTATAGTTATCAATCCCTATTACATATACGCACTAACTCAGGTGATTGATTCATGATTAACTCAGTGATGTAGTGCCTTTAAAGGCTTCTCACTTAGAACCACAAAGAATCACTCAAAAACACTGAGATATTCTGTTCAGAAAATTTCACAAATAACTTAGTCACAAAGAAAGGGGGGAAACAATTTCTGTTTTGTCCGTTCTACCTGTCCTGCCAGAAAAACTGGCAACCTTAAATAAATAGAAAGACATTTAAGTTGGTGCGAGAGGGAGACGACAGAGCAAGAATCTGAGAAGATGGAAGAAGGAAGAAGACGAGGAGACAAAAGAGGAAATGAGAGAGAAGGTAGCAAAAGCAGGAGAAATTAGGATTAGGGTAAAATTACTTATGTAAGTAGAAGTGGCCGGGTCGGATAATGGGTGTGGGCCAGGTGAGAAAGTGGGTTGAGACATGGAGATGGTCTTAGCCATCCAAGTGAGGGGTGAAATAGGTGGGTATTGGGGCTAAGGAACATGTACCATAAATTTTCAACATACTTTTTCTTAAACCATGGATCCAAAAAAGGGAACCAGGCCGAAGATCGGACCTGACATTCATCATTGTCAGAACGCCTGGCCTAGATCGTACCTATAAAAGAAAATAGAGAAAACTCCTTGTTTACAAGAGTTAGTATGGTGCAGGAAAAACAAATTAAGTTAAAGATAATAACGCAAGTTATAAAAATTTTCGAAATACTTCTCCAATATTTTCTTCAGAAACCAGATTAGCATTATTTTTTTTTTTTACATTCATTTTGACAATTTACAATCTTTAATAAAATGCTCCTTTTTACCACATTTATAACATTTCCTATCCCAAAATTTATCATTCTTATCCCTAGACTTAGACCTACTATAACTTCTATTCCTATATTTATTTTTAAAACTTCTATACTTGGTTCCCCTAACATAATTAACCTCATTCTGGTCCTGACTAGGTTTACTTGTTTTAGTATCTATTTCATTGCTTTTAAGACCACTAATCACAATTTCTAAATTCACATTATCCCTTCCATACTCAATTGCATCTTTGATATCTCCATAAGTTTTAGGAATAACATTTAACAGAACTATAGGAGAATAATTATCTATATTTTTATCTCTTGTTAGTTTAATATCCTGAATCAATTTTGTAAAATCATCCAAAATTTTTGGCAATATTTTTAGACAAATCAAGTTTGTATCTAAAAAGTTTCTCAAGTAAAAACAACTTATTGGGTAAAGTGGTTTCAATATAAAGTTCTTCAAGTTTATTCCAAAGATCTTTTGTAAAATTTTGTTTTCATACTTTCTTAAAATTGTATCAAAAAGATTTGAGATTATAGAGAAATAAGCATACATAATTTTCTAATCTTTTTTTTTTTCAGAAATATTTTGAGGATATCTACCATCAATTTCTTTAAAAACTTTTTGTTGAATCAAGGTATCTTTGTTTTTTGTTGACATATAGAAAATCAGACTTATCATCAAACTATTGTAAATTATGACCAGCCATATTAACAAAAGAATATTAATCACAGAGCATAGAATAATCAGCAGATTTAGAACAGAAACTAACAGAGTATACTAATAACAGTTTATCAACAGTTTAATGGAACCTTAGTAAAACCTCAATCCAAAAACCCATCAGCCTCTAGGGCGGCAAGTGAGGGATTCAGTAAGGGATTTGGTCTGATTTTAGGAATAATCTCAAAGTAGTAATAGAATAAGCACTTAGCAAATCTAATTATCAAATATCAAGAGCACTTAAGTAGAAGTACCTCAAAGCAGTTCAAAATAGATCCCTAAAAAGTTTCAACCTTCAAAGCAGTAAAGCGGATTCACTAAGCAGTAGATTTATGCACTAAGCACTGTCAGAAAATTATTGTACACAGCAAAATAATTTCAAAGGTTGCACACAACAAAAAATTACAGAACTCGAAAATAATAGATATCAAACACTAAGTTATTTTTCACTAAGCGATTTATCGCCAAAGCAATTTTCGCACAAAGTTGTTTTTATGCGCAAAGCAAAATTCAATATATATCACAAAAAATAATTTTCAAAAAATGATATCTAGAAAAAATATATATTGTAGATTATTTTTTAAAAAAAAATTATCACAAGTTTTTAGAAATAAGCTTTAAACAGAAACCGATCGCACACAACAGAAATATCCACAGTACCCAAAAGATATCAAATTTTCCAGAGAGTTTTAGTAAGTTATTTTTCTTAGCACAGAAAAATATTTCGCAGCAAAAATAAAAGAAAATGATCTTATTGGTGTCGGAGACAGAACCCAAAAGCTCTGATACCACTGTTGGGTGTTAACCACCAGTAGTGAACCCAAAATGAATCCTATCAAACTATTACAGAGATGATGATGGGTACGAAAACCCTTATACAAATATAAGTACAAAATTAACAAATAAATAAAGAATAAATAAATAGATATGAATATACAGGAGCCAGATCCGACGAGGAGGAGGCCCAAACATTATCACTGGCCCCAAAACCCCTCATGGTTGCTAAAACAAACAGCTACCAAGGCTAGATCACAAAGACCCACCAAAAACCACTTAGGCTTCTCACTTAAAAGCAAAAAAAATAACTCAAAAACACTGAGATCATTCCACTTCGAAAATTTCATAAAAAACTTAGTTCACAAAGAAAGGGGGAAGGCATTTTCTATTCTGTCTATTTTATCTTTCCTGCTAGAAAAACTGACAGCCTTAAATAAACAAAAAGATATTTAAGTTGGTGAGAGAGAGACGACGGAGCAAGAATTCAAAAAAAGGGAAGAAGACGAGGAGACAGAAGAGAAAATGAGAGAGAAGGGAACAAAAGCAGTAGAAATTAGGAATATGGAAAAATTACATATATAAGTAGAAGTGGTTGGGTCGGGTAATGGGTATGGGAAGGGTGAGCAAGTGGATTGAGACATGAAAATGGGCTTAGCCATCCAAATAAAGGGTGAAATAGGTGGATATTAGATCTAGAGGACATGAACCATAAATTTTCAATAAAATCAAAATAAATAAATAAAAAAAAGTGATTAGAAAATATTTTTTGTACCGTACAATGATTGGAGGAGAGACATTGTATTATTTTAGTATTAATAATTAAAAACGTGTTTGTTGGAAAATGTTGGGGTGGTGCCGATATAGACATGAATGTATAACACGTCATACGATCTGATCGGAAATATGAAAACCGTTTGACGATTTATTCCTACGCTCGCACAATGCCCTGTCAAACTGTGTACTCCACTCAAAGAGAATAGTCTCCATATTAAAATGATGAGTCGGTTTGATACATTTTTTTTTTTTTCATAATTTTCCAAGAAGAAGTATTATTATTCTCCTGATAAAGTCAACTTATTTGTATTGGACATGATATGGGGATATTTTATGGAGTTTGTCTTATAATATTGTTTATTTTAAGATAAATTTTGAATTCGTTTCCTTAATTCAATGCTTTTACAGTCTGATCCTGATGCATTCAAGACCTAATATATTTGAATTCACCATGATTATTTTAGAATATATAGTTCACGTGAAATCGTATAAAATTTATAAATAGTTGGCCATCGTATTTCGAGTACAACTTTGGCTATCATGATATTCCTAGGACATTAATTATCATTTTCTTACAACCTACTGACTTATAGTAGCGGATGGCTATAAGCAGGATTTTCTTGGTGCAGTTATAACAGTGGTGTATTTTGTAGGGTCACGTCTTGGAATAGTCGAGGCGTATTTCTTTTATTTGGAGTAATAATTACCTAAAACTATTCTAAAAGATTTTGTTTCGATATTTCGAGATAACAATACCAATTACACTTAATACTTAAAATTAAAATTTGATGATTCGATAATTGTAAAATTGAAAATTTTAAGCAATATGTCAGTATTTATCTCATTTTATATGGATTGTAATTAATTTATTGTTTTGTGTAAGTTTATGATTATTAAATGATGTCTTTTAATGATTTGTTAATTTATTATTAATTATAATTTGAAAGTTGTTAAATGATGTTATAAATTCTTGATCGATATATTATTGATGCAATAACGAAATTATTGCTTCTATCGAAGCAAACTTAAAGAATATCTGATCAAATTTATTTAAAATATCTTATAAGATATTCTCAAAATTTATAAGATTTTGAGTTTTTAACAGATAAATCAAATTGTGGGTATTATGATATGTTAAAAATGACAATTTTGTAAGTAAGTGGCAAAAATTAAATGAGTTCAACTAAAATTAAAAAATAAGCTTCTTACTTCTCATTTTGGATCTTATAAGCTCGTTCTCTGAAAATTTTATTAAATACTTTTCAATATTTTAAAAGTTGACCAAAATACCCTCTTATTTGCATAATAGCACGAGATTCAATTATATATATCGACATTGAATCTCCTACTCAAATGCGGTTTAATGGAACTACGGTAATCGACTCATTTTTTGAATAGTAAATATGGTTCAATTTAATTATAAAAAAATAAAAAATGGCTCAAATTCGAATTTGGGGCAATTTTGACATTTATTGAAAAAATGTTTGGTTATTAGGGATTAAAATAATTAGTTTGTTTCCTTATTTCACGGAAATGTTATCCATATAATGTGACCTTAGCGGAAATTTAGGGGGGGAAATTAGACTGAAAATGGACAGCACATTATTCCAAAGTCAGACCTAAACTTTGGCAATCAAATCAGGCCATGTGATTTTTGACTTGGTTTAATTAATACTTAATGAGAGAGAGTTTATTATAATTATTATTTATTTATGGAAGTAGTTTGTCATAAGTCAAACCCTAAATTTGTATGATGGTTTGTAATTTTCAATGAATAAAATTTATTACTCTTTACTAGAATTATAAAATAAAATTGGATACTTGATTTGAAATTCATCGATATAATTTTATTAGGAATTGATTTATTAAACCTGACAAACAAATCATGATCACAAAAAAAAAAAGAAAAAGAAAATGAACGTTTGAGTTCAGTTCAAATTTGATCCAATTAGTGAAAATAAAAATAAAAATATATTTAAAAATAATTAAATTATTCGAACTCGATTATTGCTTAATTCAATCAAGACATGTTTAAATTTAATTCTATGACAATTTTTCAATCAGAATATGATGAAAGGTAATATAAAATATAAAGAGGTCAAGAAGTTAAAAAGAAAAACAAATGATTTTATGAATTAGCATATATAGTTATGAAACGTGTGAAAAACTATTGATGTATTGCGTAATGAATGCTATTTTTTGTACGATTATTGTACGAGCTTAAGCAATTACTGTAAAAGATAATATAATTTACAAAAATATATTCTATTTCTTTATTCCACATAAATGATTAATTAAAAAAAAACAATCGCTCCTTCATGCTTTTACATGATCGATATAATATTCAAAATAAACATTAATTTTGAGGAGGTTGTGAGTTCAAGTCCTACGAATGTAGGTATTTAGTTTGTTTTTAATAGTAATATGTTGTTTCTTTCTTTATTTTGAGTTTGTCGATTAATTTAAAACTATTGATGTATTGCATGCTGAATGTCGTAATAATTGTATGTTGGATTATTCAAAAATATTGATGTATTTTTTTATTAAAATAAAAATAATTTGTCAAATCTATATAGTGGCTAGCAAAAATATAAGTTTGTGACACCTAATTTAACTAAAACTACAAAAAGTTGTCCTAAGTTTTACCACTAAACTCGGAAACATGTCATATGTTTCTAAAATATTCACATATAATTGATATGGAAAGAAACAATTTCCACACGAGTTGCCAAAAACTGCATTAATTGCTTAGGCACTTAGGCAAAAATCAAGGCAATGTGGCTTGAATTAAGGGCATCACACGTGGCATGTAATGAATCCGACCAAAAATGAAATTACTAAGGAAGTTGCCATTTTTGGCGCGGCATGAGGGGATGAGGGTTAAGATTGTAATAAGTCATAACTTGTCTTTTATAGTTCAACAGTCTCTATATGTTTATATAATTGAAAAAGTATTTTATTGTTGTCTTTAATTTTATTATCTGTCAATTTTTAATTTTTTTCCTCTTCTCAACTTACACGTCCCTTTTTCTTCCCTCATTTTTATTTCAATATTTTTCTCATAAAAATTCTTTTTTTTTAATATTTTTAGTTTATCTAATTAATATATTTTTAAAATAATAAATATTTTTTTTAAAATTTTAAATTAATTGTACACACAAATTGAATGTACCACACATACTAGTAAATATAATATGTTGATTAAAAAACAGGAAAGTGAGACCGTTGTATTGAAAAGTGTGCTTCATATTGAAAACTTTATTTTGTTACTATATAATTAAAATATTTTTTTATCTTATTTAATTTGGTTATTGCGTAGGTATGCAAACGTCCCGCATTGATTGCGGACAAGGAGTTTGAGTGGTTATAAGTTCCAAAGCCCATCTCCCTAGTGGTGTGCCTTTTCAAGACAATACCTCTTGCGAAGGGACAAAGCTTAAGTTGCAAGTCACATAATTTGGTGCCGTCTGTGGAAACATAATCATGCGCCCGTCCCAAACCTCTTGTCTGGGGGCTGATAATGTAGGCGAACATCCCACATTGATTGTGGACGAGAAGTTTGGATCGTTTATAAGCTATAAGGCCTCCTCCCCCAGAGAGATCCCTTTTTAGGATAAAATAATAAAACTCTTACAAAATCAAAATGGTCAATATCTCACGCAATGAGACACAAATTAAATCGTATAAACTATTGTTTGCATTTACTTTTACACAATATTATATGTATATGTTTGAGGATGAAGCAAAAATATAAAACTTAGACAAAGAAGAAAATTGGAAAAAATGGAATTAAGAGAAGTGAGAGGAGAGTAGAAAATATAAGGGAAGCGGCAACAGTCAGAGCCAGCAGTCAAACAACCTTAGCCACAGGCTGTGAGCAGTGAGCCCACAGCTCCTCAGAGTTAGAGCGAAAATGATATTTAAAGGGGATAAAATGCATAAAACCTTTTTGTGTATTAGAAAGTATGTAAAAAACATCGTCCTATTTTTAGAATAGGCTAAAATCCCCCTCCTGTTTTGTTTTAGTTAGCAAAAAATCCCCATTCTGTTAGCAACTGACGGGAAGTGGAGGAGACGCGCGTCAACTGCGGTTCATAGTCAGTTTCTGCTGTTTAAGTTCATATTTAATGACACTTTGCACTAAAATACCCCTCTATGGGTCTATATAACATACAATGGGTTTTTTTGGCTTGTTTTGTGTCTTCATTTTATCATTTCTCACCTTAAAAAATAAATTAAATTTTGTCATATTAAATTTAAATTAAAATATTAAATTAAATTATATTTAAACTCAAATAATTTTATAATTATTAATTATTAAATCTAACTATTATTTTTAATTAATTAAAATATATATTTAATTACAATAATTATTATTAATTAGCCAAAAATATTTAATTATTGTAATTATTTAAATTATTCTTAATTAACTAAAATATATTTTAATTAACATAATTAAAATTAATTATTTTTTTTAAAAAAAGGCGATTTTCGCCCCTTTTTCGTCGAAAACTTAGAAATAAGTTTCCAGTGCTGTCCGAATGAATTTTCAACGGCCAATGGTACCATTCGAATTCTCTCTTCAAGACGAACATTTTCATGCATTCAATTTGAGTTTTCGTCAATCATCAAGAGTGGGCTCAAGTCACGACCTCCGAACATGTTTGCCTTCGATTCATCTTTTTTCGATCGAATCTCGATCTCAAACCACCACCATCAGACTCATCTCTTCAAGACGATTCTAACGAGACCGACCTTACTCAATTTAGTAAAGAATTTACAGAGATACGATGATTTTAATAAATATTAGTCACCAGCAATGAGAATTGGGGGGGGGGGGAGGAGCCGGGGGTGTGGGGGGTGGGGTTTGGGGGGGCTATGCCGGGTAGGGTAGGTAGTTAGTTTTTTTTTTTTTAAAAAAATTTATAGAGACCGCTATTAGCAGGAAGGAAATCAAAACGGCCAAACACACCAAAGTCAGCGTTCAAAATTACAACATTTTGTAGTGGTCGCTTTCAACCAATTCAAGAATTGGATAGCAGATCATAACCACCCAAGGCATTTATCAGATTTTATCAATCCTTCACTCATTTTCTCTCACTATATCCCCTCTAATAAAGTAAATCAATCCAAAACGACTCTTGCTAACGAGATATATTGAAAGAAAAAAAAGAAGAGGGATAATGCACTCTTTCCTGTCCTGTTATTGCTCTTCATTTGAATAAATACTATTTCATATCACGTAAACAAAAATAAGAATACACATCTATGCAAGCAAACAAAAAATATTATAAATGGCATAAATAGACCACAAAGACAAACAATACCCGTAATGAGCATAAATGTTGCGAAACTATAGTGACATCTTGCACGAGAAAAAGGGTTGGTGAATATAGAAATGAAGACTTAGAAATTGAAGGAGAATGGCAAATGTAACAAGATCAGATGGCATTCGTTGGCGCAAAAGATAAATGCAACACCTCGCTTATTCTATGTTCAAAATGAAAGTAAAACATGTTTTACCGTGACCCACACCCCCCACACGCACACACGCACACACACACACACACACACACACACACACACACCCACACCGCACACCACACACCGCACACACACACACACACCCACACCCACACACCACACACACACTCACACCCACACACACCACACACACACATACCCACACCCACACACCACACGCACACTCACACCCACACACACCACACACACACACACATAAAAAAAAAGACGCACAGATAAGGAAATGAAAAAACCATAACAAGCAGGGGGAATTATTTAGCAAAACTTCTCAAGTTTGGGGTCGATAAAATTGAAAAGGAAATGCAATAGCTGATTAGAACATATATAAATATATTCATTGATAAAAGCAACACCTCGCTTCTTCTATGTTCAAAATGGAAGTAAAATATGTTTTACCGTGACACACACCCACACACACAAACACACAAACACACACACACACACACACCCACACACACATACACACACCCACAACCCCCACACACAAACACACACACCCCACACACACACCCCACACGTACATAGAAACACACACCTACACCCCCCACACACACACCCACACACCCCATACACACAAACACACACAGGCACCCATATCCCCCACATGCACACACAAACACACACACACACACCCCACACACACCACACACACACTTACACCCACACAAACCACACACACACACATAACAAAAAAAAGAGACGCACAGATAAGGAAATGGAAAAACAGAACAAGGAGGGGCATCATTCAGCAAAATTTCTCAAGTTTGTGGTCGATAAAATTGAAAAAAAAATACAGTAGCTGATTAGAATATATAAAAATATATTCGTTGACATCATGATCTCAATAGAAATCTGCTACACCAGATCATAATTTTCAGAGAGGTTGATCAAAAAATTGGATAATATTAATGACAAAATCATTGCCCTAATACAATTATATATATAAAACACACTGGGAAATGATGCAACCTTTTTTGCTCCAATAATAGCATTGGGTTCAAAAGAGCAGCAATAGTTAATAAGCTCTTCTTGATGCCCACAGGCAGGCTTCCCGCAAAGCATCGAATAGCAACCAACAAGTAAACAACTTTAAACTCAATAAAAATCCAAAGTATTATTGCAATATTTCAACTAACATGACCGATCACATGTCGGAATCACACATATCATACTCAATAAATATCAGAATTCTTACCAGAAGGACAAAGCAATTAAAATGATAAATTGCATCAAACTGAAAAACAAAAAATGCACCAAACTAGTGCATTGTCCACTAAGCTAAACTGGTTTTCATCAAGAAGCTCATCAACCACCAGATTAAAGATTGAATAGGGCACACTTAGCAGCAGTTTAGAAGAACCCTAGAAGCACAAGACACATCACCCACTGTAGAAGCTAGTCCTCTTCATGGCGATGTTTCTTGCTCTTCTTCTCGGACCGCTTCTTGCCCCTACCCACTCGCGAATCATCTAAAGCACTGACGTCGGAATCAGAGTTTGAATATGCCTTCCTGCTCCTCCTTTTATGCCGCAGATCATCAGAATCATCAGAAGAATCATCACCTGAATGATGGTGACTCCTCCTCCTCCTCTTCTCCTTCATACTCTTCCTCTTTCTTTGCCCGCACTTGAATTCCTGCAATTTATACCTGCGATTTACCTGATTCAGAAAAGTGTCTTCAATTACTTAAAAAGAAAAATAAAAAAAAATAGAAAAGTACCTTCAAGGTAATCCAACTATGCATACTGCTCAAAAGCAACATGAGATCATAAAGTAAACCAAAATCCAAAATGCAATGAATACATGGGATGATTAACAGAAATCAATTAGCATTAGGTTAGCTTTGTATTTACTAAGACATTTCAGCAAAAGCCCAAGCGACAAGAAACATAAAACACACAAGACGCCTCAACCTTTAACAAAGTTAGCATAAAAACTTGTAATGTAATTTGATTAATTCATAAAACTTACCTCTCTTCCAAAAAGTTAATGCTAGTGTCTTCTTCAAGTAAAGGAATCATTCACTTTCTAAAGAAAAGCCACAGGAACAGCTGTGCCATTTATCGAGCAACACCACAGATTCAACAACTTATAGGCCTAATATTCTGGTTTCTGCAATACCAAAACCACATTACTAGAAAACTGTTACCACTCAGATATGTGTGAAACTGCCTATAAGTACCTGAAGACAGAAAAATAACAGAAACCTGGGCAGGTGAACGATTAGTTCTTTACCTGATAAAATGTAAGCTGCATATAAGCACAAGTATGAGTCAAGCATCAGCTACACCAGAGATAACTAATTAATTGTTCCTGAGCAAAAGGACCATTCTCCCTCTTCCATGCGAGTACCCAAAAATCAAGGTGATACTACAGAAACTACTATATGATTTGAGGGTAAAAATTATAGAGACCGCTATTAGTAGGAAGGAAATCAAAATGACTAAACATACCAAAGTCAGCGTTCGAAATTACAACATTTTGTAGTGGTCGCTAGCAACCAATTCAAGAATTGGATAGCAGATCATAACCATCCAAGACATTTATTAGATTTTATCAATCCTCCACTCATTTTCTCTCATTATATCCCCTCTAGTAAAGTAAATCAATCCAAGACGACTCTTGCTAACGAGATATATTGAAAGGAAAAAAGAAGAGGGACATGCACTCTTTCCTGTCCTGTTAATATTCTTCTTGAATAAATACTCTTTCATATCAGGTAAATAAAAATAAAAATACACATCTATGCAAGCACACAAAAATATTACAAAGGACATAGATAGACCACAAAGACAAACAATACTCATAATGAGTACAAAATATTGCAAAACTATGGTGACATCCTGCACGAGAAAAAGGGTTGGTGAAGATACAAATGAAGACTTAGAAATTGAAGGATAATGACAAATGTAACAAGACGCAGATGGCTTTCGTTGTCGCAGAAAATAAAAGCAACACCTCACTTCTTCTATGTTCAAAATGTAAGTAAAACCTGTTCTAACGTGACACACACACACCCCCCACACACATACCCACACCCCCCACACACATACCCACACACCCCACACATACACACACACACTCACCCCACACGCACACAGAAACACACACACACGCACCCCACACGCACACAGAAACACACACACACGCACCCACACCCCCCACATGCACACACACAAACACACACACACCCACACACACACAAACATAACAAAAAAAAAGACGCACAGAAGAGGAAATGGAAAAATCATAACAAGGAAGGGGAATCATTCAGCAAAACTTTTCAAGTTTGTGGGCGATAAAATTGAAAAAAAAATGCAGTAGCTGATCAGAACATATAAAACTATATTCATTGATAAAAGCAACACCTCACTTCTTCTATGTTCAAAATGAAAGTAAAACATGTTTTACCGTGACACACACATACACACCCCACACACACAAACACACACTCACACCCACACACACCACACACACACACGCACCCACACCCCCACAGGCACACACACACCCCCCACAGGCACATACACACACACCACACACACACACACACCCCATACACACAAACACACACATGCACCCACACCCCCCCACAGGCACACACACCCACACCCACACCCACACCCACACGCACACAGAAACACAAACACACACATACACACACACAAACACACACACCCCACACACACAAACACACACACACCCCACACACACAAACACACACACACACATAACAAAAAAAAGACGCACATATAATGAAATGGAAAACCATAACAAGGAGGGGGAATCATTCACCAAAACTTTTCAAGTTTGTGGTCGATAAAATTGAAAAAGAAATGCAGTAGCTGATTAGAACATATAAAAATATATTCGTTGCTAAAAGCAATACCTCACTTCTTCTATGTTCAAAATGAAAGTAAAACATGTTTTACCGTGACACACACATACACACCCCACACACACAAACACACACTCACACCCACACTCACCACACACACACATGCACCCACACCCCCACAGGCACACACACACAGCCCCACAGGCACACACCCACACTTCCACAGGCACACACACACACCCCACAGGCACATACACACACACCACACACACACACACACCCGCACACACACAAACACACAAATGCACCCACACCCCCCACAGGCACACACACACACACACAAACCATACACACACAAATACACCCATACCCAGACGCAGACAGAAACACATACACACACACACACACACCTCACACACACCTGCATCCCCCACACACACACCCACACACCCCATACTCACAAACACACACACGCACCCACACCCCCCACTTGCACACAGACACACCCACACACCCCATACACACAAACACACACTCGCACCCACACCCCCCACATGCACACACACACCCCACACACAGACACACACACACATACAAAAAGATGCACAAACAAGAAAATGAAAAATTTAGAATAAAAAGGGGGCATCATTCAGCAAAACTTCTCAAGGTTGTGGTCGATAAAATTGAATAAAAAGTACAGTAGCTGATTAGAACATATAAAAATATATTCGTTGATAAAAGCAATAACTCACTTCTTCTATGTTCAAAAATTAAAGTAAAACATGTTTTACCGTAACACACACACACACACCCCACACACACCCACACACACAAACACACACTCACACCCACACACACCACACACACACATGCACCCACACCCCCACAGGCACACACACACACACACCCCATACACACAAACACACACATGCACCCACACCCCCCACAGGCACACACACACACACACACCACACACACACACACACACCCACACGCACACAGAAACACACACACACCTCACACACACCTACAACCCCCACACACACCCCCACACACTCCATACACACAAACACACACACGCACCCACACCTTCCACTTACACACACACACACCCACAGACCCCATACACACAAACACACACACGCATCCACATCCCCCACATGCACACACACACCCCACACACAGACACACACACACACACACACACAAAAAGACGCACAAACAAGAAAATAAAAAAACCAGAATAAAAAGGGGGCATCATTCAGCAAAATTTCTCAAGTTTGTGGTCGATAAAATTGAATAAAAAATACAGTAGCTGATTAGAACATATAAAAATATATTCGTTGCTAAAAGCAACACCTCACTTCTTATATGTTCAAAATGAAAGTAAAACATATTTTACTGTGACGCACACATACACACCCCACACACACAAACACACACTCACACCCACACACACCACACACACACACGCACCCACACCCCCACAGGCACACACACACACCCCCACAGGCACGCACCCACACCCCCATAGGCACACACACACACCCCACAGGCACATACACACACACACACCACACACACACACACACCCCATACACACAAACACACACATGCACCCACACCCCCCACAGGCACACACACACACACACATACACCCACACCCACACGCACACAGAAACACACACACACACACACACACACACACCTACACCCCCTGCACACACCCCCACACACTCCATACACACAAACACACACATGCACCCACACCCCCCACAGGCACACACACACACACACCCACACCCACACGCACACATACACACACACACACCCCACACACACAAACACACACACACACACACACCGCACACACACACACACACCACACACATACACGCACACACACACCCCACACACACAAACACACACACACATAACAAAAAAAAGATGCACATATAAGGAAATGGAAAAACCATAATAAGGTGGGGAATCATTCAGCAAAACTTTTCAAGTTTGTGGTCGATAAAATTAAAATGGAAATGCAGTAGCTGATTAGAACATATAAAAATATATTCGTTGATAAAAGCAACACCTCACTTCTGTTATGTTCAAAATTAAAGTAAAACATGTTTTACCGTGACATACATATACACACCCCACACACACAAACACACACTCACACCCACACACACCACACACACACACACACCCACACCCCCACACCCCCACAGGCACACACACACAGCCCCACAGGCACACACCCACACCTCCACAGGCAAACACACACCACACACACACACACACACACACCCCCACACACACAAAAACACACATGCACCCACACCCCCCCACCAGGCACACACACACACACACACCATACACACACAAATACACCCATACCCAGACGCAGACAGAAACACACACACACACATACACCTCACACACACCTGCACCCCCCCCACACACACCCACACACCCCATACACACAAACACACACACGCACCCACACCCCCCACATGCACACACACACTCCACACATAGACACACACACACACACACACACAAAAAGATGCACAAACAAGAAAACGAAAAACCAGAATAAAAAGGGGGCATCATTCATAAAAACTTTTCAAGTTTGTGGTCGATAAAATTGAATAAAAAACACAGTAGCTGATTAGAACATATAAAAATATATTCGTTGATAAAAGCAATAACTCACTTTTTCTATGTTCAAAAATTAAAGTAAAACATGTTTTACCGTGACACATACACACACACCCCACACACAAACACACACTCACACCCACACACACCACTCACACACATGCACCCACACCCCCACAGGCACACACATACACACACACCAGACACACACACACACACCCCATACACACAAACACACAAATGCACCCACACCCCCCACAGGCGCACACACACACACATACACCCACACCCACACGCACACAGAAATACACACACACACACACACATACACACACACACACCCCACACACACAAACACACACACACACACACCGCACACACACAAACACACACACACACACCGCACACACACAAACACACACACACACACACACACCCCACACACATACATACACACACACACACAAACAGACACACACATACACCCACACCCACACAGAAATACACACTCACACCCACACACACACCCACACGCGCACATACACACACACACACACCCCACACACACACACACACACACACACACCGCACACACACAAACACACACCCACCGCACACACACAAACACACACACACATAACAAAAAAAAAGACGCACATATAAGGAAATGGAAAACCATAATAAGGTGGGGAATCATTCAGCAATACTTTTCAAGTTTGTGGTCGATAAAATTAAAAAAGAAATGCAGGTACTGATTAGAACATATAAAAATATATTCGTTGATAAAAGCAATACCTCACTTCTTTTATGTTCAAAATTAAAGTAAAACATGTTTTACCGTGACACACACATACACACCCGACACACACTCACACCCACACACACCACACACACCCACACCCCCACAGGCACACACACAGCCCCACAGGCACACACCCACACCTCCACAGGCACACACACACCCCCACACACACAAACACACACATGCACCCAAACCCCCCCACCAGGCACACATACACACACACCCCATACACGCACAAATACACCCATACCCAGACGCAGACAGAAACACACACACACACATACACCTCACACACACCTGCACCCCCCCCACACACACCCACACACCCCATACACACAAACACACACACGCACCCACACCCCCCACATGCACACACACACTCCACACATAGACACACACACACACACAAAAAGACGCACAAACAAGAAAACGAAAAACCAGAATAAAAAGGGGGCATCATTCAGCAAAATTTCTCAAGTTTGTGGTCGATAAAATTGAATAAAAAATACAGTAGCTGATTAGAACATATAAAAATATATTCGTTGCTAAAAGCAACACCTCACTTCTTATATGTTCAAAATGAAAGTAAAACATATTTTACCGTGACGCACACATACACACCCCACACACACAAACACACACTCACACCCACACACACCACACACACACACGCACCCACACCCCCACAGGCACACACACACACCCCCACAGGCACGCACCCACACCCCCATAGGCACACACACACACCCCACAGGCACATACACACACACACCACACACACACACCCCATACACACAAACACACACATGCACCCACACCCCCCACAGGCACACACACACACACACACACATACACGCACATAGAAACACACACACACACACACACACACACACACCTACACCCCCCGCACACACCCCCACACACTCCATACACACAAACACACACACACCCCCACACAAACACGCAAACACCCACACAAACACCGCCCACAGGCACACACACACACACACCCACACCCACACGCACACATACACACACACACACCCCACACACACAAACACACACACACACACACACACCGCACACACACACACACACACACACCACACACATACATGCACACACACACCCCACACACCCCATACACACAAACACACACACGCACCCACACCCCCCACATGCACACACACACTCCACACATAGACACACACACACACACACACACACACAAAGATGCACAAACAAGAAAACGAAAAACCAGAATAAAAAGGGGGCATCATTCAGCAAAACTTCTCAAGTTTGTGGTCGATAAAATTGAATAAAAAACACAGTAGCTGATTAGAACATATAAAAATATATTCGTTGATAAAAGCAATAACTCACTTTTTCTATGTTCAAAAATTAAAGTAAAACATGTTTTACCGTGACACATACACACACACCCCACACACACCCACACACACAAACACACACTCACACCCACACACACCACTCACACACATGCACCCACACCCCCACAGGCACACACATACACACACACCAGACACACACACACACACCCCATACACACAAACACACAAATGCACCCACACCCCCCACAGGCGCACACACACACACACATACACCCACACCCACACGCACACAGAAATACACACACACACACACATACACACACACACACCCCACACACACACATACACACACACACACCCCACACACACACATACACACACACACACCCCACACACAAAAAAACACACACACACACACACCGCACACACACAAACACACACACACACCGCACACACACAAACACACACACACACACACCCCACACACATACATACACACACACACACAAACACACACACACACATACACCCACACCCACACGCACACAGAAATACACACTCACACCCACACACACACCCACACGGACACATACACACACACACACCCCACACACACAAACACACACACACACACACCCACCGCACACACACAAACACACACACACATAACAAAAAAAAAGACGCACATATAAGGAAATGGAAAACCATAATAAGGTGGGGAATCATTCAGCAATACTTTTCAAGTTTGTGGTCGATAAAATTAAAAAAGAAATGCAGGTACTGATTAGAACATATAAAAATATATTCGTTGATAAAAGCAACACCTCACTTCTTTTATGTTCAAAATTAAAGTAAAATATGTTTTACCGTGACACGCACACACACCCCACACACACCCACACACACAAACACACACTCACATCCACACACACCACACACACACATGCACCCACACCCCCACAGGCACACACATACACACACACCAGACACATACACACACCCCATACACACAAACACCCCCCACAGGCACACACACACACATACACCCACACCCACACGCACACAGAAATACACACACACACACACCCCACACACACAAACACACACACACATACACCCACACCCACACGCACACAGAAATACACACTCACACCCACACGCACACACACACACACACCCACACCCACACGCACACATACACACAGACACACCCCACCCACACAAACACACACACACACACCCACCGCACACACACAAACACACACACACATAACAAAAAAAAAGACGCATATATAAGGAAATGGAAAAACCATAATAAGGTGGGGAATCATTCAGCAATACTTTTCAAGTTTGTGGTCGATAAAATTAAAAAAGAAATGCAGTAGCTGATTAGAACATATAAAAATATATTCGTTGATAAAAGCAACACCTCACTTCTTTTATGTTCAAAATTAAAGTAAAACATGTTTTACCGTGACACACATACACACCCGACACACACAAACACACACTCACACCCACACACACCACACACACACACACACCCACACCCCCACAGGCACACACACAGCCCCACAGGCACACACCCACACCTCCACAGGCACACACACACACACACCACAGGCACACACACACCACACACACACACACACCCCCCCACACACAGACACACACATGCACCCACACCCCCCCCACCAGGCACACACACACACACACACCCCATACACACACAAATACACCCATACCCAGACGCAGACAGAAACACACACACACACACCTGCACCCCCCCACACACACACCCACACACCCCATACACACAAACACACACACGCACCCACACCCCCCACATGCACACACACACCCCACACATAGACACACACACACACAAAAAGATGCACAAATAAGAAAATGAAAAACCAGAATAAAAAGGGGGCACCATTCAGAAAAACTTCTCAAGTTTGTGGTCGATAAAATTGAATAAAAAATACAGTAGCTGATTAGAACATATAAAAATATATTCGTTGATAAAAGCAATAACTCACTTTTTCTAAGTTCAAAAATTAAAGTAAAACATATTTTACCGTGACACACACCACACACACACCACACACACCCACACACACAAACACACACTCACACCCAGACACACCACACACACACATGCACCCACACCCCCACAGGCACACACATACACACACACACCAGACACACACACACACACCCCATACACAAACACACAAATGCACCCACACCCCCCACAGGCACACACACACACACACACCACATACACACACATACACCCACACCCACACGCACACAGAAATACACACACACACACACCTCACACACACCTACACCCCCCCCCCCACACACTCCCACACACTCCATACACACAAACACACACACGAACCCACACCCTCCACTTGCACACACACACACCCACAGACCCCATACACACAAACACACACACGCATCCACATCCCCCCCCCCACACACACACACAAAAAGACGCACAAGAAAATAAAAAAACCAGAATAAAAAGGGGGCATCATTCAGCAAAACCTTTCAAGTTTGTGGTCGATAAAATCGAATAAAATACAGTAGCTGATTAGAACATATAAAAATATATTCGTTGATAAAAGCAACACCTCACTTCTTCTATGTTCAAAATGAAAGTAAAACATGTTTTACCGTGACACACACACACACCCACACACACTCACAACCACACACACAGTCACCCACACCCCCCACAGGCAGACACACACACACACACACACACACCCCACACACACAAACACACACACACACACCCCACACACATACACACACACACCCCACACACACAAACACACACACACACACACATAACAAAAAAAAGACGCATTGATAAGGAAATGGAAAAACCATAACAAGGAGGGGGAATCATTCAGCAAAATTTCTCAAGTTTGTGGTCGATAAAATTGAATAAAAAATACAGTAGCTGATTAGAACATATAAAAATATATTCGTTGCTAAAAGCAACACCTCACTTCTTATATGTTCAAAATGAAAGTAAAACATATTTTACCGTGACGCACACATACACACCCCACACACACAAACACACACTCACGCCCACACACACCACACACACACACGCACCCACACCCCCACAGGCACACACACACACCCTACAAGCACATACACACACACCACACACACACACACACCCCATACACACAAACACACACATGCACCCACATCCCCCACAGACACACACACACACACACCCACACCCACACGCACACACACGCACACACACACACACCTACACCCCACCAACACACACCCACACACCCCATACACACAAACACACACACGCACCCACACCCCCCACTTGCATACACACACACCCACGCACCCCATACACACACACACACACGCACCCACACCCCCCACATGCACACACACACGCCACACACAGACACACACACACAAAAAGACGGACAAACAAAAAAATCAAAAAAACCAGAATAAAAAGGGGGCATCATTCAGCAAAACTTCTCAAGTTTGTGGTCGATAAAATTGAATAAAAAATACAGTAGCTGATTAGAACATATAAAAATGTATTCGTTGATAAAAGCAACACCTCACTTCTTCTATGTTCAAAATGAAAGTAAAACATGTTTTACCGTAACACACACACATACCTCACACACACCCACACACACCACACACACACATGCACCCACACCCCCCACAGGCACACACACACACACACTCCCCCCCCTCACACCCCATACACACAAACACACACACGCACCCACACCCCCCACAGGCAGACACACACACACACCCCACACATACAAACACACACACACACACACACACCCCACACACATACACACACACACACCCCACACACAAACACACACACACACACCCCACACACACAAACACACACACACACATAACAAAAAAAAAAGATGCACAGATAAGGAAATGGAAAAATCATAACAAGGAGGGGGAATCATTCAGCAAAACTTCTCAAGTTTGTGGTCGATAAAATTGAAAAAGAAATGCAGTAGCTAATTAGAACATATAAAAATATATTCGTTGATAAAAGCAACACCTCACTTTTTCTATGTTCAAAATGGAAGTAAAACAGGTTTTATCGTGTCACACATACGCACCCCACACACACAAGCACACACTCACACCCACACACACCACACACACACACGCACCCACACCCCCACAGACACACAGACACACCCCTACAGGCACGCACCCGCACCCCCACAGGCACACACACACACACACACATACACCCACACCCACACGCACACAGAAACACACACACACACACACACCTACACCCTCCGCACACACCCCCACACACTCCATACACACACACACACACACACACCGCACACACACAAACACACACACACACACACCCCACACACATACATACACACACACACAAAAACACACACACACATAACAAAAAAAAAGACGCACATATAAGGAAATGGAAAAACCATAATAAGGTGGGGAATCATTCAGCAAACTTTTCAAGTTTGTGGTCGATAAAATTAAAAAAGAAATGCAGTAGCTGATTAGAACTTATAAAAATATATTCGTTGATAAAAGCAAGAACCTCACTTCTTTTATGTTCAAAATTAAAGTAAAACATGTTTTACCGTGACACACACATACACACCCGACACACACAAACACACACTCACACCCACACACACCACACACACCCACACCCCCACAGGCACACACACAGCCCCACAGGCACACACCCACACCTCCACAGGCACACACACACACACCACAGGCACACACACACCACACACACACACACCCCCCCACACACACAAACACACACATGCACCCAAACCCCCCCACCAGGCACACATACACACACACCCCATACACGCACAAATACACCCATACCCAGACGCAGACAGAAACACACACACACACATACACCTCACACACACCTGCACCCCCCCACACACACACCCACACACCCTATACACACAAACACACACACACACGCACCCACACCCCCCACATGCACACACACACCCCACACATAGACACACACACACACACACACACAAAAAGACGCACAAATAAGAAAATGAAAAACAAGAATAAAAAGGGGGCATCGTTCAGCAAAACTTCTCAAGTTTGTGGTCGATAAAATTGAATAAAAAATTCAGTAGCTGATTAGAACATATAAAAATATATTCGTTGATAAAAGCAACACCTCACTTCTTCTATGTTCAAAATGAAAGTAAAACATGTTTTACCGTGACACACACACACACACCCACACACACTCACAACCACACACACAGTCACCCACACCCCCCACAGGCACACAACCCCCTCCCCCACACCCCATATATACAAACACACACACACACACACCACACACACACACACACACACACACACACCCCACACACACACACACACACACACACATAACTAAAAAAAGACGCATTGATAAGGAAATGGAAAAATCATAACACGGAGGGGGAATCATTCAGCAAAACTTTTCAAGTTTGTGGTCGATAAAATTAAAAAAGAAATACAGTAGCATTATTAGTACATATAAAAATATATTCATTGATAAAAGCAAACCTAACTTCTTCTATGTTCAAAATGAAAAAAAACATATTTTACTGTGACACATACATACACACACCCCACACATAAACACACACTCACACCCACACACACCACACACACACACACCCACACCCCCACAGGCACACACACACACACACCCTACAAGCACATACACACACACCACACACACACACACACACCGCATACACACAAACACACACATGCACCCACACCCCCCACAGACACACACACACACACCACACACACACACACACCCACACCCACACCCACACGCACACACACACACACACCTACACCCCCCCCCCCACACACACCCCATACACACAAACACACACACGCACCCACACCCCCCACTTGCATACACACACACCCACGCACCCCATACACACACACACGCACCCACACCCCCCACATGCACACACACACCCCACACACAGACACACACACACAAAAAGATGGACAAACAAAAAAATCAAAAAAACCAGAATAAAAAGGGAGAATCATTCAGCAAAACTTCTCAAGTTTGTGGTCGATAAAATTGAATAAAAAATACAGTAGCTGATTAGAACATATAAAAATATATTCGTTGATAAAAGCAACACCTCACTTCTTCTATGTTCAAAATGAAAGTAAAACATGTTTTACCGTAACACACACACACACCTCACACACACCCACACACACAAACACAAACTCACACCCACACACACCACACACACACATGCACCCACACCCCCCATAGGCACACACACACACACACTCCCCCCGCCCACACACCACATACACACAAACACACACACGCACCCACACCCCCCACAGGCAGACACACACACACACCCCACACATACAAACACACCCCCCACACACATACACACACACCCCCCACACACAAATACACACACACACACCCCACACACACAAACACACACACACACATAACAAAAAAAAGATGCACAGATAAGGAAATGGAAAAATCATAACAAGGAGGGGGAATCATTCAGCAAAACGTTTCAAGTTTGTGGTCGATAAAATTGAAAAAGAAATGCAGTAGCTAATTAGAATATATAAAAATATATTCGTTGATAAAAGCAACACCTCACTTCTTCTATGTTCAAAATGGAAGTAAAACATATTTTATCGTGACACATACGCACCCCACACACACAAGCATACACTCACACCCACACACACCACACACACACACGCACCCACACCCCCACAGACACACACACACACCTCTACAGGCACGCACCCGCACCCCCATAGGCACACACACACCCCACAGGCACATACACACACACCACACACACATACACACAAACACACACATGCACCCACACCCCCCACAGGCACACACACACACACACACATACACCCACACCCACACGCACACAGAAACACACACACACACACACACACACACCTACACCCCCCGCACACACCCCCACACACTCCATACACACAAACACACACATTCACCCACACCCCCCACAGAGGCACACACACACACACCTACACCCACACGCACACATACACACACACACACCCCACACACACAAACACACACACACACACACACACCGCACACACATAAACACACACACACACACCCCACACACATACATACACACACACACACAAACACACACACACATAACAAAAAAAAAGACGCACATATAAGGAAATGGAAAAACCATAATAAGGTGGGGAATCATTCAGCAAAACGTTTCAAGTTTGTGGTCGATAAAATTAAAATGGATATGCAGTAGCTGATTAGAACATATAAAAATATATTCGTTGATAAAAGCAAGAACCTCACTTCTTTTATGTTCAAAATTAAAGTAAAACATTTTTACCGTGAAACACACATACACACCCGACACACACAACCACAGACTCACACCCACACACACCACACACACCCACACCCCCACAGGCACACACACAGCCCCACAGGCACACACCCACACCTCCACAGGCACACACACACACACCACAGGCACACACACACACCACACACACACACACCCCCACACACACAAACACACACATGCACCCAAACCCCCCACCAGGCACACATACACACACACCCCATACACACACAAATACACCCATACCCAGACGCAGACAGAAACACACACACACACATACACCTCACACACACCTGCACCCCCCCACACACACACCCACACACCCTATACACACAAACACACACACACACGCACCCACACCCCCCACATGCACACACACACCCCACACATAGACACACACACACACACAAAAAGACGCACAAATAAAAAAATGAAAAACCAGAATAAAAAGGGGGCATCGCTCAGCAAAACTTCTCAAGTTTGTGGTCGATAAAATTGAATAAAAAATACAGTAGCTGATTAGAACATTTAAAAATATATTCGTTGATAAAAGCAACACCTCACTTCTTCTATGTTCAAAATGAAAGTAAAACATGTTTTACCGTGACACACACACACACACCCACACACACTCACAACCACGCACACAGTCACCCACACCCCCCACAGGCACACAACCCCCTCCCCCACACCCCATATATACAAACACACACACGCACTCACACCTCCCACAGGCAGACACACACACGCACTCACACCTCCCACAGGCAGACACACACACACACACACACACACACCACACACACACACACCCCACACACATACACACACACACCCCACACACACAAACACACACACACACACACATAACAAAAAAAAGACGCATTGAAAAGGAAATGGAAAAATCATAACACGGATGGGGAATCATTCAGCAAAATTTTTCAAGTTTGTGGTCGATAAAATTAAAAAAGAAATGCAGTAGCAGATTAGAACATATAAAAATATATTCATTGATAAAAGCAACACCTCACTTCTTCTATGTTCAAAATGAAAGCAAAACATATTTTACTGTGACACATACATACACACACCCCACACATAAACACACACTCACACCCACACACACCACACACACACGCACCCACACCCCCACAGACACACACACACACCCTACAAGCACATACACACACACCACACACACACACACACCGCATACACACAAACACACACATGCACCCACACCCCCCAAAGACACACACACACACGCCACACACACACACACACCCACACCCACACGCACACACACACACACACCTACACCCCCCCCCCACACACACCCACACACCCCATACACACAAACACACACACGCACCCACACCCCCCACTTGCATACACACACACACACGCACCCACACCCCCCACTTGCATACACACACACCCACGCACCCCATACACACACACACACACGCACCCACACCCCCCACATGCACACACACAACCCCCACACAGACACACACACACAAAAAGACGGACAAACAAAAAAATCAAAAAAACCAGAATAAAAAGGGGGCATCATTCAGCAAAACTTCTCAAGTTTGTGGTCGATAAAATTGAATAAAAAATACAGTAGCTGATTAGAACATATAAAAATATATTCGTTGGTAAAAGCAACACCTGATTTCTTCTATGTTCAAAATGAAAGTAAAACATGTTTTACCGTAACACACACACACACCTCACACACACCCACACACACCACACACACACATGCACCCACACCCCCCACAGGCACACACACACACACTCCCCCCCCCCATACCCCATACACACAAACACACACACGCACCCACACCCCCCACAGGCAGACACACACACACACCCCATACATACAAACACACACACACACACACACACCCCACACACATACACACACACACACCCCACACACAAACACACACACACACACCCCACACACACAAGCACACACACACACATAACAAAAAAAAAGATGCACAGATAAGGAATGGAAAAATCATAACAAGGAGGGGGAATCATTCAGCAAAACGTTTCAAGTTTGTGGTCGATAAAATTGAAAAAGAAATGCAGTAGCTAATTAGAACATATAAAAATATATTCGTTGATAAAAGCAACACCTCACTTCTTCTATGTTCAAAATGGAAGTAAAACATGTTTTATCGTGACACACATACGCACCCCACACACACAAGCACACACTCACACCCACACACACCACACACACACACACGCACCCACACCCCCACAGACACACACACACACCCCTACAGGCACGCACCCGCACCCCCACAGGCACACACACACACCCCACAGGCACATACACACACACCACACACACATACACACAAACACACACATGCACCCACACCCCCCACAGGCACACACACACACACACACATACACCCACACCCACACGCACACAGAAACACACACACACACACACACACCTACACCCCCCGCACACACCCCCACACACTCCATACACACAAACACACACATGCACCACCACCCCCCACAGGCACACACAGACACACACCTACACCCACACGCACATATACACACACACACCCCACACACACACACACACACCGCACACACACAAACACACACACACCCCACACACATACATACACACACACACACAAACACACACACACATAACAAAAAAAAAGACGCACATATAAGGAAATGGAAAAACCATAATAAGGTGGGGAATCATTCAGCAAAACTTTTCAAGTTTGTGGTCGATAAAATTAAAAAAGAAATGCAGTAGCTGATTAGAACATATAAAAATATATTCTTTGATAAAAGCAAGAACCTCACTTCTTTTATGTTCAAAATTAAAGTAAAACATGTTTTACCGTGACACACACATACACACCCGACACACACAAACACACACTCACACCCACACACACCACACACACCCACACCCCCACAGGCACACACACAGCCCCACAGGCACACACCCACACCTCCACAGGCACACACACACACACCACAGGCACACACACACCACACACACACACACACCCCCACACACACAAACACACACATGCACCCAAACCCCCCCACCAGGCACACATACACACACACCCCATACACACACAAATACACCCATACCCAGATGCAGACAGAAACACACACACACACATACACCTCATACACACCTGCCCCCCCCCCCCACACACACACCCACACACCCTATACACACAAACACACACACACACATGCACCCACACCCCCCACATGCACACACACACACACACAGACCCACACCCACACGCACACACACACACACACGTACACCCCCCCCCCCACACACACACCCACACACCCCATACACACAAACACACACACGCACCCACACCCCCCACTTGCATACACACACACGCACGCACCCACACCCCCCACTTGCATACACACACGCCCACGCACCCCATACACACACACACACACACGCACCCACACCCCCCACATGCACACACACACCCCACACACAGACACACACACACAAAAAGATGGACAAACAAAAAAATCAAAAAAACCAGAATAAAAAGGGAGCATCATTCAGCAAAACTTCTCAAGTTTGTGTCGATAAAATTGAATAAAAAATACAGTAGCTGATTAGAACATATAAAAATATATTCGTTGATAAAAGCAACACCTCACTTCTTCTATGTTCAAAATGAAAGTAAAACATGTTTTACCGTAACACACACACACACACCTCACACACACCCACACACACAAACACAAACTCACACCCAGACACACCACACACACACATGCACCCACACCCCCCCACAGGCACACACACACACACACTCCCCCCCCCCCACACACCCCATACACACAAACACACACACGCACCCACACCCCCCACAGGCAGACACACACACACACCCCACACATACAAACACACACACACACACACACACCCCACACACATACACACACACACACCCCACACACAAACACACACACGCACACACCCCACACACACAAACACACACACACACACACATAACAAAAAAAAGATGCACAGATAAGAAAATGGAAAAATCATAACAAGGAGGGGGAATCATTCAGCAAAACGTTTCAAGTTTGTGGTCGATAAAATTGAAAAAGAAATGCAGTAGCTGATTAGAACATATAAAAATATATTCGTTGATAAAAGCAACACCTCACTTCTTCTATGTTCAAAATGAAAGTAAAACATGTTTTATCGTGACACACATACACACCTCACAGACACAAACACACACTCACACCCACTCACACCACACACACACACGCACCCACACCCCCACAGGCACACACACACACACCCCTACAGGCACGCACCCGCACACCCACAGGCACATACACACACACCACACACACATACACACAAACACACACATGCACCCACACCCCCCATAGGCACACACACACACACACCCACACCCACACGCACACAGAAACAAACACACACACACACTCACCTCACACACACCTACACCCCCCCACACACACACCCACACACCCCATACACACAAACGCACACACGCACCCACACCCCCCATTTGCACACACACACACCCACACACCCCGTACACACAAACACACACACGCACCCACACCCCCCATTTGCACACACACACACCCACACACCCCGTACACACAAACACACACATGCACCCACACCCCCCACATGCACACACACACCCCACACACAGACACACACACACACACACACACACACAAAGACGCACAAACAAGAAAATGAAAAAACACACACACCCACACACCCCATACACACAAACACACACACGCACCCACACCCCCCACATGAACACACACACCCCACACACAGACACACACACACATACAAAAAGATGCACAAACAAGAAAATGAAAAATTTAGAATAAAAAGGGGGCATCATTCAGCAAAACTTCTCAAGTTTGTGGTCGATAAAATTGAATAAAAAATACAGTAGCTGATTAGAACATATAAAAATATATTCGTTGATAAAAAGCAACACCTCACTTCTTCTATGTTCAAAATCAAAGTAAAACATGTTTTACCGTGACGCACACACACACACCCCACACACACCCACACACACAAACACACACTCACATCCACACACACCACACACACCACATGCGCCCACACACACACACCCCATACACACAAACACACACACGCACCCACACCCCCATAGGCAGACACACACACACCCTACACACACAAAAACACACACACACACACACCCACACACCCATACACACAAACACACACACGCACCCACACACACCCCACACACATACATACACACACACACACACACAAAAAGACGCACAAACAAGAAATGAAAAAATTAGAACAAAAAGGGGGCATCATTCAGCAAAACTTTTCAAGTTTGTGGTCGATAAAATTGAATAAGAAATACAGTAGCTGATTAGAACATATAAAAATATACAGTAGCAGGTTTCTGTCGAAATCATGATGTCAAGAAATATATTTTTAGGAGAAAATGCATAAAACCCCCTTGTGTTTTAAAAAGTCTGCAAAAAAAAAAAACCCTCTTGTTATGAGAATAGGCTAAAAGCCCACCTGTGTTTTGTAAAACTCAACTCAATCGCCCCTTCTCCGTTAAATCCACCTAACAGTGTTAATTTTTTAAAGAATGACTGTTATACCCTTACTTATTATATATTATTTCTTATATTAATGACCGTTGGATCTTCTTTGATCAAATACTGATCATTAGATCTAATCAATTAATCTCAGCCGTTAGATTTTAAAAAAAATAAAAGGTCTAGATTCAACAAATTATTTAACTTATTTGTATTATATTTAAATAATTTAAAATTTTAAAAATATATTATTATTATATATTAAAAAAAAAAACCACCCACCCGACCCGACCCCCTTAGCCCCCAACCCCCACCCCCGGCCCCCTCATTCTCATCGCCGGCAGCTTAGATTTATTAAAATCGTCGTATCACCATAAATTCTTTATCAAATTGAGTGAGGCCGGTCTCGTTAGAGTCGTCTTGAAGAGGTGAGTCTGATGTTAGTGGTTTGAGATTGAGATGCGATCGGACGGAGATGAATCAACGACAAACATGTTCGGTGGTCGTGACTTGAGCCCACTCTCTATAATTGACGAAAATTCAAATTGAAGGTATGAAAATATTCGTCTTGAAGAGAGGATTCGAATGGTACCATTGGCCGTCGAAAATTCGTCCGAACGACGCCGAAAACTTATTTCTAAGTTTCTGGCGAACAAGGGGCGAAAATCGCCATTTTATTTAATTAATTTTAATTTATATTAATTAAAATATGGTTTAGTCAATTAAGAATATTTTAAATAATTATAATAATTAAATATTTTGGCTATAATTATTGTAATTAAATATATATTTTAATTAATTAGAAATAATTGTTAGATTTAATAATTAACATTTATAAAACTATTTGAATTTAAATATAATTTAATTTAATATTTCAATTTATATCTAATATAGCAAAATTTAATTTATTTTTTAAGGTGAGAAATGGTAAAGGAAGACACAAAACAAGCCAAAAAGTCATTTGTATGTTATATAAACCCATAGAGGGGTATTTTCGTCCATAGTGTCATTAAATATGAATCTAAACTGCAGAAAATGACTACCAAACGTAGCTGACACGCGTCTCCTCCACTTCCGGTTAGTTGCTAACAAAATTGGGGTTTTTTGCTGACTAAAACAAAACAAGAGGGGGTTTTTAAGCTATTATGAAAACAGGAGGATGTTTTTTGCATACTTTCTAAAACACAAGGGAGTTGTATGCATTTTGTCCCACTTTAAGGATAACGAAACCGAGACCAAGCTGCAATCGAGCTGCGGTCAGACCAAGAGACACGTGCCGTTTATTCTTTGCTTGATATGTGTGCTAACATAAAATTATAAATACTTCAATTAAAATTTTTAATTATAAAATAAAGTTTTTCTTTTTTTAAGCATATTATATATTTATTGAGTTTTGAAAAAGACTAGGTTAAATTAAATTAAAATTAAATAAAGAAGGGAAAAGTGAGATGAGAGAAGAAAAAAGAAATAAAAATGAACTTGGCACCCTTTTAAATAGGATTAGTTTTGAAAATATATTAAAATAGACCTTTGTTATTTTATTAATAATATAGATTATGCTCACAATTATTTCAAATAATATAATAATTTTTTACGAGAAAAGAAAATATTATTACTAAAAAATACAAATAATATGTCTTAAGCTGGAAATACATCTTCTATTTATACTAATAAGTTACTCAGTAAAATTATATATAAGTCGTTCTCATTTAAAAAATGAAAATTCCTAATAAAAGTTTAATTATTGCTCCTAATTAACATATTAAAGATATAAATATTTACGACCCAAATAACATGAAATAGGAAGTAAAACATTAGCTATATCTTCATAAAATTCCCCCCAAACTCTTGTCATATCCGACGGTTGTGATTGTCGCACTATACGTGTCCATGTTTAGTAATATCAGATCTAGCAGTATTTTTCTTCTTCCGCATTTTGTCTTCCGTTTCATATATCTGCCTCCATTCTTGTTTTCTTTATATCATTAAAATCATTCGAAATCAAAATTATAATACACATAATTTAAGAATCTTTTATACTAATAAAAAGGGGTATTTTACCCACAAGACGTATGTCAAAATATTATTTATTTATTTTTGTTTTTGGTTGAAATTAAAATTAAATGATTGTCTTTTCGAGTTTTTATTATTAGTACGGAGTAAAACGCAGATCATTTATTTATATGTTCAAATAATATTTGAAATTAAATTTAGTATGATTTATTTTATGATATTATAACATTTTTACATATTCAACGAAATATTATATATATATTAGACTGTATTTATTAATGATTATGCAATATACGGCTGTTGCTTTGAATAAACAGTCGTTTTGGAGTTTACTCTTGAGGAGGTACAAAGGGCACACCTTTCAATTCTCAAGAAATGCTATAGTTTTCGCTCATTTATTATTGCTGTCACCAATATTTATTAACATCTCCATTCTTTTATAATTATCCAACATTTTTTTTATTGAAAAAAATATAATTTATCCTTTTGTGTTAATCAAAATGAGCAAAAATCCTTCATGGATAAAACTTTAGTTTTTATATATATATATATATATATATCATAGTTTGATTGCATATATATAAATATACATTATATATATAATTTTAATTTTAATTTTAACATTTTTAAACCGTTAGAGGTGAAGTATAATCTACACTATTAATTGACTAGTTAAATTTCGATCCAACGATTTAAAGATAAGGTTATAAATGCAATTTTGTAATTAAAAATAAGAAAAAAATAACAAAAGGTGCGTGAAACACATACTTTTAAATAAGATGATCGTTTAAAATGATATCAGAGTCAGACCAAACAAAAAGTTTTAGTATTCAAATCTCATTGTCATCCATTTACATAAGAAACATTCGGCGGGCAATATTTACAAGCAAGAGGTATAGCTAAAAAAAAAAATTTAAACACCAAAAAAATACTCTTCAATTATAATAACAACTATATTATATAATACTGACACAATATGATTTATTTTCATTTTTGATTTATATATAAAAATAAAAGTTTGCCCATTTTGATTTTGGACCAATGTATCCAAAGTTGTGAACCCCAAAACCACCGTGTCCAAAAATGAAAGCCTGAGAGAGAGGGAGGCCCAACAATGTTATTGTTGTAAGAATTCTCTATTTTTTATTTATATGTTTATTTAATTTGAATAATTTAGGAATGTCCATTTCATTCACCAAGAGGATTAAAAAGGTGTTTGCTCATTAAAAAGACTAATTATGTAATTTTAATATAGGATAATTTACACCAGGGCCCCCCTAGGCATATATAATTAATTCAAACATCCATAAAAAATTAGTAATATAAAAGATAATAAAAAGAATTTTTCATATAAACGAGATAAATATCTACATATTTAATAGTATTAGAACGTCTAATATTATATTATAGGGTCATGAGACATCAATTTCATACGCTAAGCAAGTGACGAATACACGAATTAAGATTAAAATAGTTATTTAATAATTTAATTTATTGATATATACAATAAATATTAACAAAGCTAGTTATTTATTTGTCAAGAAGGTTAGAAAAACTAATATTGAAAATTGAAATAGAAAAGAAATCCTTACAGATCTACGGAAAAAAGAAAATCAATTGGATTAATTGAAAGAATAATTATATTTATATTTTCTAATGTATGATCTGCTTATACAAATTATTCATACTTTTCAAATAATTATACATTCATCCACTAGAAATATTAACATTATTTACACAAGTCACCTTATATTTTAGAAAATTACACATACACTCTAAAAACGTCAACATAAATATTACGCAAACTACCTTTATTTTTTAACTATTAGAGGTGATTTTGTAATTATGTAAAAGTTATAGAGATGATCTGTATAAACAGATCATAGGTGAAAGAGTGTAAATGTAAAATAAAGTCATGACAAGTATTTTTATCATGACTCTTAGTCATAACAAATAACTTTTTTTTTATGAAAAATTTATATTTTTGTATCAATTTTATTTAGTTATAATCAATAAAAATTATTAAAAATAATTTTTATTCATAATTATTAAAATTGTAGTCAATATACAATTTTTTTTTATCGTGACGTCCACATCTGAAAGTGTGAGATCAAATATTTTCCACGCTTCTGAATCAAAGTTGTGGCGGAAAAAGACCCTGAAATCTCATGAACCAATCTCCGTCTCTACTCTTCACATTTCCCTTCTTCTCATCTTATCCTTTTCATTCTTCAACACCTATCACATTCTCATCATTGACAAACATTACTTTTTCCTAATTATCTAAAAAAAAAAAAATCTATATCGGCAAACTATCGAGTGATGGGTCAGACTCGATGTCTCAAATTAGATCATCGTTGATTGTCTTGATCTAATAGTTAAGAATTGAACGTATCAAATTTATACTCAAATTTAAATACTTGTTCAAGTATTTGATGAAGTTAACGTACGTTTCGACATATTTGCTGATGGACTTAGAGAGCGTCGTCCCAATTTCCTAGTCTTTTCTATTTTATTATTCTAAAATATAATAGCAATAAAATTAACAATGTAATGATTTTATCAAACTATTTTCAAAGCCCATGTTTTTTGAGTTGAATAATATAAAAAAAAATCATGAATACTTGTTTAGAAGATATTGCAATAATTTGAATTTTATTTATCTGAAAACAAGTTTTAAGTCATTTAAATTTTCACTTTCAAGTATTTTGAAATATTTCATTATTATCGTACCCTTTCAGATTCACTCTGTCGCTACGTCATGGGAGTTACTGTTATCGAATTATGTCGTTTTATTTATATTTTTCTATGTGATTTACATTTTAGAATTCTATATGCCTTTAATTGAATGTACACCAGACAATAAATTATAATATAAAATCAAATTGGAAATGGATTAGAAGATTGAAATTACAACTTCTCATTTAGATATTGTTTAAAAACAAACACTTCAAACTCTTGATTCTATTCAATAAAAAACACAACATAGTCTAAGCATGTTGTTGATGCTCTCCATTGATTTTTGGTGGATGTTTCTATTGAAACCTACGGACATAAGGGGTCGATAATTGGAGTTAAAACTTCTGACATCGTAGCTATCATCTCAACTTTTTTATTTAGATTAAATTTTAACTACGTTTCGTATGAATGATATTTTTAATAGGGACAAATTATGAACTCGTGGATGAAAATATGAGACGCAAATCATCATAGGACCATGTTTGCCACTTTTATGATAAAGTGAAACATCTTGTATGAAAAATAGAATATTCAATAATTTTTTTTGTAATTATATCATTATGAGAGGGAAAAAAAAAAACAAGAATACTCAAAAACTAATCGTATAATAAATTTTAGAATTATTAATGTAATTTGAGAACCTTTTTGTATAATATATAAGAATATTATTGTGACATTGTAATTTGTTTATAACAGGCTGTCTTATTTGGATAATTTACTAATGTTTATATTTAATTTTCAATCACCCAAATAATAATGCATTACAAGTAAATATCTTGTCCAGGAAATTTTTGGAAAAGTAAGGGAACTATGATGCTAAAGGGTGTTTGAGTTGCAACTGATTAAATTACTTATCATCTTATTATTGAAAATAGATTTACTTTTAATTTTATTAAATTAAATAACTTTAAACCAAAAGTTATAGGCAAGTTTCCACTTATTTTTCTAATTTATTGATAAAATTATAAATATTAAACTATTTTTACAATTCCTCAAGCTTCAATTTTTTTAAGGTAAATTACACTGACACCCATTATAAAATGTACCTTATGAGGTGTTTCGGCAAAATCTTGCCACTATATAGGGAGTATATTTATAATTACAACTACAATCTCAAAGTGTGTAGTTGTAATTTTTTAAAATATTGTGTACTTAGATATACTTTCAGGAAGTGTCAATGTAATCTGTAATTTTTTTTAAATTCATCTTATACTTTTATTTTCAAATGTTTTCAATTTTTGCTATTTTCTTTTTCTCTCATTAAGATTCGATTCATTACAACATTATATAGTATATTCAAACTCAAATATTCGTTCAATACATCGATTTTTCTAAATCAACTAACATATTTAAAGACAACAAATAAATAAGATACTACGGCCTACATATTCAATGAAAAAAAAAATAAGAAGTTATTTTTAAAAGATAGATCGGCAATATTCCTATATCTGTGAAACTCGAATTCACGACCTTTTGACTCAAAATACTGACCGACACTTTTGCTAATTTTTGTAACTTATCATTTTAGTTTCATCGGCAAAGTAAAAAATATTTGCAAGTACCACATAAATAATGTAATGGTGTGAAGTACTATTTGCTGCTCAATTTATTGAAAATGCTAATGTAATAATGTAATTACGGTATCTATCTTAAAAAATAAAATAAAAATTTGGGGAGGTGGTGATGGGGTAGGGGTAGGGGTGAGTGTGGATAAAACGTGCCTCAATCAGCCAATCAAATTTCAAAGAAATCCACCCAATAATCTTTCTCCACCCAAATAAACAATTACAATCAAACAAACACACCCATCAAAGGCCGACGAGACTTGCCCCGTTCCTCCCACAAGCATCAAAACCCGCAAAAAATCACAAAATCGCATATCCTCCCAATAGACCCTGGATACCAATTTCCTGATTTTAGGGTTTTGGGGGGCAATTTATCGGAATTTGATCTGGGGTTGGGTAATTGGAGAATTGGCTGCGGAAAATGGCTGTTTCGAGTGCGTTTGTGGGTGCGAAGCTCGAGACGTTGTTACTCAGTAATTCGGCGTCGTCGTCCGCCTCCGCAGCTCAGGCTGGCTTGATATGCAAACCTGTTGCGGCGCGACCGAAGCGGGCGGCTTTGATCAGGAGGAATTCCGGAATGATCAGGTGTGAGGCTGTGCCCGACTTTGTGGTTCAGACAGAAAAGTTGGATCCTATCAATGCGGCTTCCTCCTCGGCTTCGGCTTCGAGCCTCTCTGCTCTTGAACAGCTGAAGACCTCAGCTGCTGACAGTAAGCACTGCCCTTCCTTTCCTCCTTTCCCTAGTTGATTGCACTATCATATTGGAATGTGATGGGTGAATAAAATAAGCCCACTACCTGCGAGTTTGTATGCATCTTCAATTTTTCAGTCTTCTGTTTGATAATCAAAGTTTTTCAGTATAATCTAGTTGAGAATGACATTGACAGTAATAAGGATATGATGCTCCAGCTAGATTACTTTTCCCATAAGCCATGAACGGAACTAATTAATTTGCTTTAGTTTCTATGAAAAACTACTGGCATAACAAGTGTAGCTTTTTTGCGTCAATTGCTATTACTCTTTCTATTCGCTAATTGGCTAAAGGATTTACAATCATGGTTCTCTTGCATTTTGATCTAAGTATGTAGTTTTGACAGCATAATCTGCTTATATCTCCTGTGTAGTCTTCATATCTTTGAGAAGACCACTCATTATTTTCCATTTCTTTGGTGCACGATTTTCATTAATGGATGTGGAATTTTCTTCAAATTATACTTTCCAGGGTATACGAAAGAAAGAAGCAGTATTGTAGTAATTGGTCTCAGCATCCACACCGCACCTGTGGAAATGCGGGAGAAACTTGCTATTCCTGAAGCAGAGTGGCCAAGGGCTATTGGTGAACTATGTGGATTGAATCATATTGAAGAAGCGGCTGTTCTTAGTACCTGTAACCGAATGGAGATATATGTTCTAGCTCTTTCTCGGCAGCGGGGGGTTAAAGAAGTAACTGAATGGATGTCAAAGGTAATCCATTAAGTATCTTGAAATTTTATTACCACAATATTAATGAACATGAAGGGGATAAATATGAATTCAATATATTGATTGTATATGTTTTCTTTAGCTGATAAGAATATTGTAGAATCATAATATATGGACCTAATTCAATATTAGTTTTCATCTCCTGGGTAGAGTTGTCTTTATTTGGTTTCTTCTCCTTTCTTGAAATTCCACCCCTTTCACTTCTGCCAGTAGAGATAAATCGAGGATGGAGGGGTTGGGGGCTGCGTGGTTATCGGGAATCCTTCTTTTTGTTCCTAACTTCTTACGTTATGCTTTCAATGAACTGATAATGGACCATATGCTTTTTCAGACCAGTGGAATTCCGGTTTCAGAGATCTGTGAGCACCGTTTTCTGCTTTATGACAAAGAAGCAACACAGCACATCTTTGAAGTGTCTGCTGGACTTGATTCCTTGGTATTAGGAGAAGGTCAAATCCTTGCTCAAGTGAAACAAGTGGTCAAAGTTGGGCAAGGGGTTGTGGGCTTTGGACGGAACATAAGCGGGCTCTTTAAACATGCCATCACTGTTGGAAAGAGGGTTAGAGCTGAAACCAACATTGCAGCAGGGGCAGTTTCTGTGAGTTCGGCTGCTGTAGAGTTGGCTTTGATGAAGCTCCCTGAAACCTCCCATGCTACTGCTAGGATGTTAGTTATCGGAGCTGGCAAGATGGGGAAGCTGGTGATCAAGCACCTGGTAGCCAAAGGTTGCACAAAGATGGTGGTAGTGAACAGAAGTGAAGACAGAGTTGCTGCCATTCGCGAGGAGATAAAGGATGTCGAGATAATCTATAAGCCCCTTACTGAAATGCTTAATTGTGCAGCTGAAGCAGATGTTGTTTTTACCAGCACTGCATCTGAGACCCCTCTGTTTCTGAAAGAGCATGTTCTGGATCTTCCGCCTGTTGATCCGAGTGTAGGGGGTTTAAGGCTTTTTGTTGATATCTCTGTTCCAAGAAATATTGGTGCATGTGTCAATGAGCTTGAGACAGCACGAGTTTACAATGTCGATGACCTTAAGGAGGTTGTAGCTGCTAATAAAGAAGATCGGCTCCGTAAAGCAATGGAAGCTCAGGCTATTATTGCTGAGGAATCAAAACAATTTGAAGCCTGGCGTGACTCACTGGCAACTGTTCCAACTATCAAGAAGTTGAGGGCCTATGCTGAAAGAATAAGAGCTGCGGAGCTGGATAAATGCTTGTCAAAAATGGGAGATGACATTCCAAAGAAGACACGGAAGGCTGTAGATGACCTTAGCAGGGGCATCGTAAACAAGCTACTTCACGGTCCCATGCAGCACCTAAGATGCGATGGGAGTGATAGCCGGACTTTGAGCGAAACCCTTGAGAATATGCATGCACTTAACCGTATGTTCAACCTAGAGACTGAAATATCTGAATTGGAACAGAAGATTCGAGCCAAGGTGGAACAAACTCAGAAGTAAGCTCTACTCCATCTTCTCCACTAATCTGTTTCTTTCAAAGGCCTCCATTCTGAATAAGCAGAGAACTCCCTCTATCATGCTTTCCCACGTTTCTCAAATTTTTTGTGGTGGTACAATATATTAGCGGGACCAGGTTTCATGCCAATCTCCCATTGATATTACATTTGTTTCAAAACACACAATTGTCTCAAGTTGGTTGTTTCTCTTTGTCGATGTGTTACCGCGCATGAGTAACCATCCGCCTTTGTACAATACAATTAAGGTATTAGGATGCGAGCTTGGTCCATGTAACGATGATTTGTTCCAAGTGTCTGTAACTGTCGCTTGAAAAGTATCTATCTTTGTAATTAATTTACTGATCCAGTTTGTCCTTTGCTCTATACAAAACAGAGGATGTGCTGTTCACAATTTAACCAAAGCCATTTAGTCCGTCTAAAGTTTGAATGCACAAGACAATCCGATCGGTTCACGTTTTGCTCCCAGATTTCTACTATCAAACAATTCTCAAGTTTACACCTTAAGCATAAATGTTCTTGTCTAGAAGATAACTTGTAAATGATTCAGTAGTAGAAAGAACACATTTGTCTTTCTATCAAATTTCTTATGTGATTCTGTTTGTGTTTATGTCCTAAACTTTACACCGAAGGCCGAAAATGAGTATACTTCTGATGTCGAATTACGACAAGTAGGGCAAAACTAAAGATGTTAGATCTCAGACACGGGCAATTAACTTCACTCACCAGGATAGTGACTGAGGTGGTGAGCTACTCATAGTGGATCAATCCTGCTTGGGGATGGCAAAAGGGCGAATCATGTCGAGTCCAATTCAATATGAATTGGGTTTAAAAATGAATTTGAAATAATGGGTTGGATTGAAAATGAATTGGATTAGGTTGATGTTTATCATTTTTTTTATACTTAATATTTACAAAATTTAAATAATAATAATAAGATAATAATAGTTTAATACAACTTGTGGTATAATATAATACGATTAGATTTGTATTATTCATTGTTATGAAAAGTAATTAGGTTATATTAAAGATTCATTTGTTAAATATAAAATGAAAAGCCTCTAAAGTATTAAAAGATACTGCATTTTTCGAAACAAATCATGATGTGAATAGTTGTGAAATCGATTTCTCCATGATTCTTTCTTAAATTGAATTGTGAATTTTCAATCGCAATAATAATAACACATGTTAGTTCATTATAAATTATTATTAGATATTGATATTTGATATATTCATTGAAATTCATAATATAATTGTATACTGTCAATTTATTTAAAAAAAAAAAAAACTTAAATGGTCACGTATAAATTGCAGGTTTTTTGACTATTTTATAAAATTTTTCACTTTCCTTTAATTTGTTTCTCATTAATTTAAAAGTTAATAATTTATTAAATAAATTTTGAAAATTTTATTTTTCATAAAAATGTGAAAAGTTAGAAATGTAAAAGTATTTAGTGATATATAGTATAATTAAATCAATTCTAATGAACTTAAAACACATCATCAACCCATATACATCACCAATCTAGTTAAACTTTTATCAACCCATATAGAATCTATTATCAACCTACTTAAAATCAATCACCAACCCATATAGAATCCATAATAAACTCATGATTATAACGTATACGAATATCTTTCATTAATTCTATTATATTACTAAAATTACTTTTATTAAACTAATAGAAAATTAAATATGAAGAACCCGTTTAGGATCTATTAGAACCAATAATCTCAAGAGCAAGTCGACGTGCCTTAAGTATCCTCAAAATCTTGCTTTCAGGAGCAATAGGAGAAGCAATTTGCTTCCAGGTGAATCCACGTAGGACTATTTGCTCCATGTCATTTTGTTAGAACGAATAAGTTTCAACCGTCAAAATTAGGACACGTGGCAATAAGAGAAAACAAGTTGAAGGCATCCTTATCTTTAAGGTAACCACTTGTTTTCATATAAAGGAGCCATCCTCGCAAGGGGATGCCTTCAACTGAGTCTCAAAAGGTGGGGAATCCGACCATCTTACTTGAAAGATAGAGATACGGATAATTTTTAGCCGTCAAAACAGAAAGAACACATGAGACTCAATTGTAAAGAGATAATTCTCCTATCAAATTTAGGGAAATTCGGCCTTATCCCACCGACGGATGGGAATCCCCTATAAATTGTGAGCTCCCAAATCAACTTTTAATTTCGCACTTGCACTCTACTTTATTTATCTACTCTTATCTTATTACAATTTTATTCGTACAAATACAAACTAGAGCATCAAGTGCTAACAATGTTTTCTACAAGTTTCATTTTTATAGCTTGTAAAGTCCTGTCCAAAGATTTCAAGTTGAACCATCAACATCAAGCCATTTTTGGTCGCGTCAGGATTTATAGCCGATCAAGACAGTAACCCTGCTTTTGTTTTTTGATCGATATTAGAGAATTCAACAATACAAATAGTTCCTCTGCAACTCAAAAAATGGAGGCAGGTGACTTACGCTATAATCATTCATTTGCTCATGCGACTTCATAGGATTGTGACCTAATGTTCGTATATAATGCTGCAGTCTGATCCCCTAGGGAAGAAATCGTCTTTCTTCACAACTCAGAAGCTGTCACAACAGCTCATGAGATGTTGCCAATTCGAAGACAGACAAGAACCCTAAAAATGAGGTTAATGGGGGGTGGGTTTGGGTCATAACTACAAGTTCTTTGAATTTCACTGCTGCCCAGTGCTGATGGTGATGGGCCTCACTCGACATTCATTTTTATGCATATGGGATAAATGTAACCTGTTCGGACATAAGAAAGTCAGTCGAAACAACATTAAATACTGAAAATAGCAGTTCAGGGTTCGCAGGACTCTGTTTGTAAGATTAAAGCGCAAGTTGATAGCGATTGAGCTACGCACACATTCAATGCAACTTAAACTATATATGTAACTAGGTACGTCATACATGCATACTCACCATTCATTCTCATCTTCATCTAAATATTGGGTAAATTACGGTTGCCTCTTTTAAAATTTGGTATAATATAAATTCATCTATGTTGTTTGAAAAAAAAAATATAAATAATTTCATAATTTTAACGATTGTCTAATAATAAGTCTTTTTCATTAGTTTTCATTAGATTTTCATTCAATTTAGTGTCAAAAATGCTCTTTTGAATTATGAACTATAATTTTATATACTTTTTAAAATTTTCTAAAGTATTTTTATGGACTAATATTCCCTATGGTTATTTATTTTACCAACTTTTAATTTTTTTTATATATTCTCAATTTTTTTTAAAATTTTAGCAAGGGTAAAGTAATAATGTCAACTCTACATTTTAAGAGCTATGTAATTATTTTTCATTTAAAAAAATATTTATAAATTTTCAAATAATAAAAATAATATATAAAAAATAACCTTAATCCAAGTAGAGGCTTAATTTGAGAGGAGGTTCCAGGAGTAGCCCCTGAAGGCACGAGGCCTAAAGGGGGAGACCTCATTGAGACCCCCAACCCAGGAGCTCACAAGAAGGTTGAAAATGTGGGTTGTAATAAAGGCCCACCAGCCCATGAGGGGATAGGGTCTTGCTCTAGCTTGACTGCGATGACTGGGAGGTTGGCCGCCTCCACCATCCCTTGTTTTGAAGGTAATGAAATTTGGCACTAGTATGTATAGGAAAACACTCTATTGCAATATTTTGGAATATATTTTTAAATTGTTATTATCGGGGACATCCATTGCAATACATATAGAAACGGTTGACTTAGGAACATTTCTAATTTTATATAGTGTCTCAAACAGAGTTCCAACCACTTACGGTTACTACTTTGAAACAGTAGTTGGAATGGAACTAGTAACATTTGATTGGAGCTCATCTTGGAACGGTTTGACCGTTCCAAATTTATAACCCAAAGAAATGGTTGAACATGACGTCGTGTTTCAATATCCGTTTCTGATGTGTTTTAAAAACCGTTCCAAAATGAAACGGGCTTTGGAACGATTCCCCAAACCGTGCCAAATCCCTTTTTTTTTGTTTTTGTAGTGCTTTTCCAGGCTTGCAAGAGACTTAGCGCAAAAACTCAAGTTCAAGATTTACCTAATTATTCTAAAATTTAGATAAAATTAAAATAAATATATTAAAATATAGAATTATTATTTTAGGGAAGTCAGAACATATATATGGGCGTACCAAAGACACTGATCGTGAGTGCAATATCTGAAAATCACTATGATTGGTTGCATTATAGTTGTAATCTTAATTATTACCGTATTAACTATAATATCTTTATGTTGTGCTAATAATATATTATTCCAACAACATAATCATCAACCACTTTTCTATATTCATTGATGCAATTAAGTCGTCTCAATAATATTATGTTGTCTACGTGCGTTTACGACGCTAATAATAAACATTCTTTTATTTAGAATTAAAAAAAAAAAGAGAGAGAGAGAAATCCAACGTACAAAAGTATTGCTCATCAGAAATTTTTCTCCTTAAAGAAAAAGATAAATTATTTTATTGAGATTTGTCATAATTATAAATACTTTTGTATCAGTCCATTGTGGGGTATTTGTTTGACAACTGTTAATCTCAAAGGAGTATTTGTAATTTTTCAAATAAAAAGAAAATTCTTGTAATTATAATAAATCTCATCAAAACCCACTATAATTTATCCTAAAAAAGTTGTATTTATTGTAGGAAGGTTATTCAAATAGAAAATTATGTGAAATATTATAATACATTGATAGAATGGAATATATCTTCCCAAATTGGGAGTGCTGGACCTAAAACCCATCCTGATTTCATTATGACCCAAAATTCTCTTTATAAACCACTTAACCTTTAGATTCTCTCTCGATTAATTTTTTTGACTTTATTTAGTCGATATGATTAAAATTGAAGTACGCTATCATTATCTTTACAATATAAGTTCATTAAATATATTTATAAATATTATTTGGGCCTACAACATTAAAATCCCTAAACCCAAACTTGCTGATTTACTTGCCTCGTTGCCATTCCTGATATAAAGTCAAACTAGTAGTACTACAAATTTTACAAATATATATAACAAGTAGTAATACATTTTAACCTGAGAAAAAAATTACTCTATTTTCTTTTAACTAATGTGTAAAAATGAAAAAACAAGAGAAGATATGTTCCAGCAATGCACCAAAGAGTCGGGCCGGGCCCAATCTGCCTTTTCTTTATATTCTTTTTGTATCCTTTTTTCTTTTTTTTAATTTTCTAAAACAAAAATAGGAAAATGGAAAAGGCAGCTAAAATCTAGCGTTTTCGAAGCCGTGCAGATCGCTGACTCTGTTCAAAGATTTCTTCATGTGAGCCACTTTAGCCAGCTTCTCAGCCGCCCTCCAAGCCGACGTCGGCGTCAGCGGCTCCCCATTCTCATCCACGAACACCCCCGTATCTCTCTCCTCCGTCCTCCGCCGCACCATCAGCTGCTGCTGGTACTGTATCCGCCACTGCACCTCCGCCAGCTCAGCCTCCAAGCCCCTGATATACTCACCAGCCGACTCTGACCTCGACTGCAGCAACAACGCTCGAGCCGATGACAACAGCTGCATGGCGCTGGACACCTCGTTATGCTCGGTTAATCGCCGCGACTCGGCGACGGCTCGGCTGCTGATGAAAGCATTCCTCAGCCGTTCGATCCTCGGCGATCCGGATTGGATTGTCTGGGGCCTTGGCACCAGCAGCGCCTGATCCCTACCGTAGATCAGCTCTTGAGTGGCCGGGTCCTTGTAACAACATTTGACCGAAAGGACATGGTGTGACCCGACCCGTGAAGCGGGAACCCGGATTTCAATGAATAGTTCTTTTTCTTCCTCAGCGTATAGATCACCAAGCCGGATACAGCCCGACCCGAGCACCGTCGGCCGTTCGTTGCACGAATAGACGGCCGTGATCTCAGCCGGATCGGACCCGGATCCGAAGCCGAGCTGGACTCTCAAGTCCTGAACGACCACGCTCAACAACCCTCCCACGCATTTCGAGAAGGCGTCCTCAGCTGGCTCGCGGCCAAAGCCGGAGGAATGTACGGGTATCTCGACGTGGGCGAATCGGGTCGAGGAGACGTGGGATGACCCGCGCCGTTGGTTCGCATCGTTGTTGGGTGGAACGGCGTCGTCCTGGCCGTCAGATAGAAGTATTATGCTAGCAACTGGGTTTCTCTCCCGCCGTTCTTCAAGCACTCTAGTGGCTTGCTTCAGAGCTTCAGCCATGCTAGTCCCTTGGCTGCAACTGAGCCGATCAATGATCCGACGAGCCGTGCGCTGACCATTCGGCGTCATCCTCCTCAATGGCAAGAGTCTCTTGGGAGTAGCCGAAAAAGCCAGGATGGAGAGACGGTCAGCGGAGCCGAGTGAGGAAATGACCAAACGCATGGCTCGCTTCAGCATCTCCAGCTTGGCTCCGCACATGCTACCACTCACATCGAGGACCGTCACCAAGTCAATCGGCGCACGTTTCGCTGCGTCGCGGACGTGCGGCGGAGGTGGGGCCTTGACCTTCAAAACGACGGCGTATGTGTCGTGGGTGCGTCCCTGAGAAATAACCGCAGCGTCAGGCAACAAACTCACCTCCACATTTCTCGAATCCCTGTTAAACGCAAACGCATCATCGCTGCTCGAAATTGGATTCACGAAAAATCCCTGGAACTCCTCAACCTCCTCCGCTTCATCTTCAATAGCTTCGGGAATAGGAACGAACTTCGCACCAGCTTTGGGAGTTACCAATGGCTCATCATCGGCATAGCTTTTCACCTCAAACTGTTTGGTAAATTTGGGGCTGGAAACAGGGGTGGTTTTGGTGGGAGTGTTAGAATCAATTTGGACTATTTTTTCCTCTTCTTGGGGGGCATGATTTTGCTTGATTTGGGTCTGGTTTTGTGTATGTATTGCGAGTAGAGGAACATCTTTCCACGTGGTATTGCAAACGGGGCAGACGAGAGAGCTTCGCTTATTAACGTGCGAGGCTATACAGGGGAAGTGGAAAGCGTGGGAGCATTCCGCTGTGTAGATTGCCATTCCTTGACCTGTCTTCACGCTCTGCATACACACTCCACAGCTATTCTGCATATACGAAACCAAAATCAGATGAAATTTTGAACGGAGACGCATGTAAATAATGAAATTTGGGAAGCGAAATTGGGCGGGGCGGTAGTAGTTTCTTACTCTTGATAAACGGAGGGTGTTCTTGAGGATGGAGAAAGGGGATCTGGGAGACGATGGATTGGAGCCAAGACGAGTTCTAGGGCTCTTGGAGTGAGATTTTGGAGTGGTTTTGCACTCCAGTTTTGGGCTCACCAGATCAAGATTGTCACTGTTTTGATTAACAATAGTCTTGCATCGCAAACGAGGAGTGGAGGGATTGCTTCCTCCGAACTTCGTCTTAGGGCTCTGCTGCTTGTCCACCGCCGCAACTGATGGCGCGGCGACGGCGGCTTCTCTTCTGTCCCTAGGAACCGTATTGCAAAATGCTCTTCTCCAGCCTGTGCCCATTTCCCAATATCAACAGCAAGAAAATAACAACTTGTGTCGAGAATTTTATGCAGAGAAAGAGGGCTGAATCAGAACAAAACTAGAGATGAAAACTGGTGGACAGATCTGAAGAGGATGCAGCTGAGAAACAAGATTACAGGAGTCGAAATGCAACAACTGCAGAGGAAATCAAAGCACAGAAACAAAGAGGTGTAGAATAGTTTTTCCTAAGGATGACGAACAACAAAACTGGAGAGAGCTGGCCTGCTCCAATGATTGTTTCTTTCTTTTCTGTGTCAATAACAAAGCCCCAAAAGGGATTCTTGGTGCATCCAAACAGGGCCTGAAGGGGATCCTCTCTCTCTCTTGTCTACTGCTGTTGTATTGTTATACTCTTCCTTCTCTCTATATACGCACATATATACATGGAGGAATGCCTGCAATTATTTTACTTAATATATATTTTCTTGAAAATAATTATTTATTCGTGTAGACCCTAAGTTTCATATTACTATGAAAGGAGCCATATCTTGGAATACCCTTTTTTCTTTCCTATGGATCTTTTCCTTTTTGTAAGAAAAAAAAAATTAAGGTTTTTGTTTCTCAAATTCTCTTTTTTAATTTGTTATCTTGTAGTGTCATGTACTATAAATATTTAGTTGTAAATCAAACACATGTTAATACATACTATGCCATATAAAATATAAAATAAAACAACAAGATTTAATATTTATGACCCGTTTAATTTGGTTATTGATGATGGAAGAAATATTAAATAAATTGATATTTTCGAATACTATAAATACATACAAGAATATGAGTTCTTAACAAATATTTTACACGAACTCATCTTTTCAAATTCTGAAAGTTAAAACTCTGAAACTATATGGGTAACAGCTATACAACTTAAAACTGTACAAGTTAAAACTAAACGAGCTAAAAATTCATATATCCAACCCACTTGGATTCTCTAGCAGATGTGCCACTCTATGCCCCAATCAAAAGAACTAAAAAGAAAGTCATGTTCCTCTCTCCATATTTCATTTACCAATATGACGAGGGAAAAAACTACTAAATGTTCAGGTATAAAAAATAAGATTTCTTATTTTTATTTTATTGAAAAGTTCCATAAATATCAAGGTAATTATGTAATGCTGGCATAATATATATTTTACTGTTAATATGTTGTTTTTATACTCGATTTCATATTAAAAAGAAAACATTTTACTGTTAATACGAAGAAGGTTTATAAATGGTACTTATTGGGCTTTGTTAGAAAATAATTTATTTCGTTTATTTATCTGTCTATTATTGTAATAAAAAATGAGATATTTTATAATGTTATATGATCAAATAAAAAAAAAAGATAAAGAAATAAATGTTGGAGCGGATTGTAGTGAGAAAATGATGAGCTATTAGCATATCGTGCAAGGTTTCAATATTAGTAACATGACAAGGTACTGACGTTCGTGATTTCCCTTTCGTTATTTATTTCATCCCTCACGTCCATTTCCTTTCCCTTTATTAAACTAAGATTCTTAATTATAATTACATTAACATGATGTTATATGATTTTCAATAATATTGTATTTGGATTAATGAGTTTTGATACAACCCATCACTACTATGATCCAAAAGTGAAACAATCTGTATATATAACTTTAAGAAAATGGTCTAAAATTCAAATGAATGCATATAAGAGGAGGACACGGCTAATATCTGTGACCTCGATGAATAGTCCAAAATTCAAATGAAAGTGAACGGAAAGAGTATACGACCAATATATGTGACCTCGAGGAGATGGTTTAGTAATAAAGACAGGTATATCAAAAGAGGATATGATCAATTTGTTTGACCTTGAAGAGTTGGTGAATCAAATAATATAAAATGAGTATTCAAAGAAATAAATATAACGGCTTGAATCTACTTATTTTAATCAAGCTCTATATCAAATTTTGAATCTCCTGTATGACTAGATAAGTAGGGAGTAATTGATATGTGCCTTTTCTGTAATGGCCCAACATTTGGGCTTGGACGTCCTAAAGGTATAAACATCACTCTGGAAAACCTACATGTGTCCATGCTGTTAAACCATAACTATAAATATTTCAGCTCATTTTCATTTAAAGTATACAATTCAAGAAAATTTTGACCTCTTACTATTTTATTAGACTCATTAGTTGATCTGGATGTTGGAGTGTCCCCGTCGAACATGACCTCGCGGCCACAAGTTTGAAGGTAGATTCAAATTTTCAATAACAAATTTTTTGAAGGTGTTCAATCCTGAATAGTATTGTATTTCAAGCTCTTTTAATATGAAGTAATTATATATAATTTCTCAAAGTATTTATCTTAAATATAAGTTCTTCCATTTAAATATAACCTAATAGTAAATGTATCATCCGAGGGATACAATGGGTCAACATACAATAATGATTTGCTAGATAGCTATAGATCTTCCAACTCAAGACACTTCAATATTTAAACCGATCGATTAGGAAAAAAAATATTAGAAGAATGTAAAATCTTAAAAGATAATAAATACCAAAACTAATTTCTAAAGAGGAGGAATACCCCCATTTATAAGCATCCAGGACTTTTCTCCCAACCAATATGGAATGGGAACTTGTAACATTCCCCCCGATTTAATCCTTACCCTTGTGTGGTATGAGCTCCCTCTTGGCTGACCTTATATCGAACATTCCCACATAAATCCTCCTTCTTGGGTATTGATGAAATTTTGATTTTGATATCACTTGTGGTAGGTCCACATCTATCTCAAAAATTGATTACCGCAAAGGACTTATACCCCATTTATAACTAATTACCAGTTGAATATTAATTTGTTTTAAAGTAATTTCCTTGTTAATTATAGAGTATTATATTTATTTTGTAATTTATATATATATTTTTAAGTAAACCTCCAAAAAAATGAAGGGTAGAGCGGTCAATTTAGGGGGGGGGGGGGGTTGATTCTTGATGTCAGCGTCCAACTTGGCAAGATCTGGGCTCTTTAATTACCATATCACTGCACACTGTAATCCATTAATTGATCCGAACAAATTTTAAATGTCCTGTTCCATTCATCCCCTCCTCCCCAAATTAAAAAAAAAAAACAAAGAAAGAAAAGAGAGGTAATGACTGCTCACTTATGTCAAAGCATTAATAAACCAGATGTACTTTACCAAAGGAAAATAATTAAAAAGATGAATATAATCACTTTTAATTTTAAGGACAAACAACTAGCTCTTATAACTTTCGTCATAATTATAAATATTTATTTATTTTTAAAAAAATATAAATATCGCCTAAAATTAATAGCGGTTTAACACCCCCCATTGTATGGAGAGATTTGTTAAAATATCGTTTTGTTCTAAAGGGATATTCATATTTTTTTAGATAATGAGGGAATATTTAACTATGATGAATTTGAGGAGAGCTCTTTGTAATTTTCTATAAATTTTTAATGATGATCTTGTTTGAAGGCTCCAAATCGATAGAGATGAGGGGTTTGAGTGTTTGTGAGGTTCTAGCAACAACAAATAATATATTGTATATAAGAAAATTTGATCGAAATAAGCTGACACACTCTATATATTTGGCAGTTTATGATAGCGAGATAATATATTTTTTTTATAAATCTTTTATTTGATGGGCTCTAAAATTTCAATTTGTTTTTTAAGGATGTAGTTTTCTAAGAACATATCAATGAAATTTCAATCTTGGCAAACAAATGATACATTAGTGAATAAGATCGACAGGGACTGTTGCACGTCATGTCAAATTTGACGATTTATGAGAACGAGATCATATGTCCTTTACAAATAGATTATTTGAGGGTTTACAATGATGTGCTGCAAAATTTCAATTTTTCTCTAGCAATGTTCTTTTTAAGCACTGCTTTACAAAACTCCCAACTGATGCAAACAAATCATACATAAGCGCATCTAATTAACATGTACTGTTGCACGTCATGTCAAATTATTTATGCATTTTATTTTAGTAATCGTGGTTAGCTTAATCTTGAAAGTATTTTCAAAATTCCAAATATTCATTATTTTTGTATTTTTTTAAAAAAATAAATATTCATATATTCGAACTATTCTATTATAATATTAATTAGAATATAATATTCTAACTGTCCTTGAGTTGACTTTCAGTCCGATCACCAAAGATAATCATACTAAAACCATCTAACAGTATTTACGAAGTCAGTGATTTACAGAAACAGCCATGTGCTGTCACTCTAGTACTCTAATAATCGGAAAAACCCAAAAAATTCTTCCCCAACGCCTTTTCACACTCTCACCGGTGACGTATTAAGAGTCATCGGAAAGCGTGATTCTGGAAACCCGATTTGTCAAAAGTTTCAGAGCACTTTTCGGACATCGGGGAGTGTAAATCCCACTAAAGTATGAATTCCAATCTTAACTTAATCATAATTAATCCCTTTTAATAATAAAAAGTTAGGCACCCAAACCCACTTTAGTTAACCGCATTAATTATTATTATTATTTTAGTACTAAACTGTTGTCCGCTTTTTATCCGACTAAGGTTGCCTGTGTCTTCTAGTGTTAGGTTCTTACCCTACTTTCACTGCCTTGTTTTGTTTCCATACGTTTCTTGATGAGGATGATGATGATGATGATGATGATGATGGGGATAATTTACCAGATTTGATTAATTAAACCCTAATTAATGCCTACTACTACTATTGATTAACATGACAACAACACAGCAATCACTAATTGAAGTGACTTATCTATGTTGATTTGTCGATTGTTTGACATGATTAGGGAGGGTTTTGTACAATTTGTCCATAAAGCACTCTTGTTCTTAGCCCTATTTTCTCCATCTCTAAGTTTGAACAAATTGTTGTTCGGATATGATTTGGTCGGACTGAATTCATTATATAATCGTTATAAATATAATTGTCATGTAAATAATTATTTTTTATTAAATTATACAAAAATTGTAATACATTTGGTTCGAGCAAATCAGACACGATTTGAACTAAAATTTTCTCTAAATTTTGAGCAATCATATTCTCAAGTGTTATGGCTCAATCAGCGAAGCTGGGGAGGCTTTAAAATTGTGGGTTCGAACCCCACAACATGTGAGATGTTGTTCTACTTTAACAATAGATATAATTTTATTTTAATAGTAAATGTTGATTATATATAGTTATTATATATTAATAAATATATATTATATGATTATTATTATTGTTGTTGTTGTTAGATATTAAAATCTGATATTAATGAAAATATAGTCCATATATTGATTATAAATTCTGTTATGAATTCTATTCATTATATTGAAATAAATATCAATAAGATTTGAATTTCAACTCAAAATTAAATCAATTAGTAAAAAAATAATAAAACATACGCGAAGAGATGGAACTATTCAAACTTCACGTGATTAGAGCTTGTTTAAGTTTGATTTACAATTCAAAAAATAATTTTTTAAATTTAGTAAAAAAAATTCAAATAATTTAAAAAAAATGCATTTTACTCAATTCATCTAAGTTATATCTTTAAATTTTTTTACCCACAAATCTTGGAAACCTTGCTAAGTTGAGAAGATTCCCAAAGGAAAGATCTCCTCCATTTAAATATTTGCCAATCTTGGCCTACTTTTTAAGAGATAAAGATGAACTCTTTTCACAAAATAAAAAATAAAAATATCAATAAAATTAAATAAAGTGGAATCTAATATAAAACATTGTTCTTGGGGTGTGGCAATTTCCTCCCTCCAAAGTATAAGGGTGCAAATTAAAAAATTGCCACTCAACTCCTTTAAATATTAAAAAGTTATAACTTTACTACCATGCATTATTTGATTATAATATCCATAGGTATTGACCCTTTGGCTCATACCCAAACCTACCCTAATACATAGCTAAAACCATGATATTGCTTCCTAATTAATGTGGACAACTTCTAGGAAATTGATTGCTCATTATTATTAGATTATTATAGAAATGGAAACCACAAAGAATTAGAGGAATAAATGGTCCCGTGAAATATTATTTTTTTAATGATAAAGTACTGTAAAAACTTATAAGTATTCATACTTCTGCAATTGGATTAGGGCTCTTGATAATTTTATCAAAATATTAATTTTTCAGAGCCAATTTAAAAGATTTTTCGTTCAGGGATCCAATTTGTCCTGATGGTTGCATAATTAATTTTTTAAAAAAGATGGTTATGACGTTTGGATTCACAAATCTTATAATTGGTTGTATGTAGACAGATTGAAGCTAAATTTTAAAACTATTCTCATTCTTAAAGTTAATGAATAATGCGGCATAATGAGTAATCAAATGAAGAAAATTGCAGTAGAAAAGAAAAGTTGAACGACCTATAAAATTATTTATACACTCGAAATATAAATTTAATTTTATTCAATTGTAGGACTAAACGAGAACTCAATACATTCTCCATCAAAACTCTAGCCATTTTTAGTATTTGCAAGAATGGAAATCTCCAAAAGAATGAAACCAAAAAGCATATTGTTGAGATAGGGGGGCAAAGATTGACCCCAAAAGTTCCTTAAGTCAAGACACCTCCCACTAAAAAGTGGGACATTACCATTATGTCCTAATTATGTTGGTCAACACATAAATGGATTAGACTTAGGTACACATTTACTAAAGAAGAATAATTATTCAATTAATTTGTGACATGAAATATATGATGTTGGTGGCTTGAATTATCTACATGGCAATGGGCATTGCATGTGGAGTGTTTGGGCAATATTTGAACTCATCCCATCATGAGAAAGGGCCCTATCTCCATATGATATGATACCTTTGACCATGTTAGAAAACAGAAAGCACTAACCCTAGAAGAAATTTGTGAGACCATGATTTTGTTTCTTTGTTCTCATAGAAGCTTCCAAATAAGAAAGATTTTAGGACATTAAATCCATGTCATGGATAAATTGGCTTCATGTTCTTGGAAAGACGAAATTGATTTGTGCACACCATGTTCTCACTTTCATATGTTAATTGCAAGAATTAAAATATAAGATGTAGTTGTCATTAGTTATCAAGTCGATATCTCTATGTATTATATACATAAGTTATTTTTCTAATTAAAAAAACCTAGTATCATATGTAAAATGCTCTTAACTTTTGTAGCAAACAGTTTGCATCGAATTATCAATCATTCATGATTTAGATTAAAATATTATTAGAGAAACGATTAAGAGATCATTTTTCTTTATGTTTTGATGCATTTTGCATCGAGATGGTCCTTAAAATATGTACAATCGATGACTTATATAATATCATAGAACGAATTTTGAGACAAATATACTAATAAAACGACATTCATATATATATATATATATTATATATTAATGAATAATTGTGCAGCATATATGCTGCTTTTCTACCCCAATACTATTATTTAATCCAACAAATACTACTTTTTAGCATTCTCATCATGAAATCCAACAATCAACCTTAATATGTTTCCTAAAGGAAAACTGTAAATGATTAAATTATTTTTTATAATTTTTTTGTTAGTAATTTATCCGTTTGTATATTTTGAAATGAAATAATTTACTTTTCTAAACAAGGGATAAATTGCATCATTTTGAAAAACACATGAGGAAAAATTGGTACCTTTTTTTATAAGGGGATAATTTACTCATTTATAATATCAATATAGGGTAAATAAACCCCATTTCCAGAATATGTACAAATATATTCCACCCAAATGATAATTGGGCTATGATTATTTTCCAAATATTTATGTATAGTAAATTAATATTTATTTATGTATTTATTGAAATTGTCAAATATAGAGGGGCTATACTGCAATTTCCCCTTGAATTTTGGAGCTGGGCCAGATTGAATTCTTGAAATGCAACTTCAGTTGAGGCCCCCTGTTTCCCACCTCCTAGCCCATCTATTAATTACTTGTTATATTTTGTCCAGAAATCTGCAATAAAAATAATTATATATATATGAATAATTATTAATAATTGATTGCATGTAGTATTTAAAAATGGTAAATGGAGATGACTAAGGTCCCATTAATATTAATGTAATATATTTTGAGGGGTCCTAAGCAATGAATTATGGAAAATATTTCTGACTTGTGGTGCATGTGCTTCTGATTATGGCTATGCTTCCCAATCTTCTATAAATAAATTATTAAGGCAGAAGACCAAATTATATAGACATACAAGTCAGAAATTAAAGAATTTCAAGAAACCACATGATTTACAGAAATAGTATATGTTCCAAATAAAATAAATAACAGCTGACCAAACCCCAATTTTCCCTAATAATTTCACCAATCTGAATAAATCAGCACTTGTTTTACAAATTTACTGACCCTCTTGATAAGCTTGGGATTCATATATTTTTTGAGGTTATTTTTCTAACGTTGTATTTGAATTCAGTGATTTGGAATTACGGATCTAAAATCCCAAATAACAGACTCTTTGAATTTATCTGGATAATTCTAAATTCAAAAGATTTCAAATTATTCAACTTTAATTTTGAATTATATTTTCTTAAATGCTGATGAATTTTAAATTTTTATTTTTTAAATATAAAGTCAGTTGAAATCCTTTATCCAAATTCTTCACTTAATGCATGGCTGATTAGGATGATGCCACATGTCCTAGCATCAAGAGCTCTTATTTAGCATCCTGGTATATATGATCGCTTTCGATTAATCATGTAAAAGGTGCATATCTTTAACTTGTTTGAAAATGATTTCTTCATCTAAGGGGCAAAATAGTAAAACTCTATATTTTAACCACATCGTATAAATATAATTATAAGTAAATAATTTGTATTATGTACATGACATTTCTCATTAATAAATTTAGTAGATTACTAAAAGAAACAGAAAACTATAACATAATTTCATGTATTTTTAAGGTGAATATATATATATATATATATATATATAATACAAATTGAAGTTAATAAAGAGGTAAAATATTGTGATCCATGATTAGGCAATTGCATGGTTTTCTTTAACGCAAATTGCATGGTTGAAAATAGTGAAAGGAATCTGAGGTCCCTAATCGTTTTTAATTCAAGAAAATGTCACACACCACATGGGTCATGACTCATGACTCATGCATCCTCACTCAGATCTATTACTCTTTGCAAACTTCAACTTTAAGATATTGATTTACCTTCCATAGTTTATCATTTTTTGTGATTTTGATTTTATTATTTTAATATTGACCAAATTTACTTTCATAAATCATAAAAATTTGTAATTTTAATTTTAATAGAGCACTATCTAAAAAAATAATGTCTAAAAACTTTTATTTTCACAATATTTTATTTTTTTAGGGGTGGGGTTGGGGGGGGGGGGGGGGATGACATTTGTACATTGCATGTAGATTGATGCATGGACTAGTGTCCTTGTTGCATTTAATTTCTCTATGTGGAAAAGGAGATCAAAACTAGAAATTAAAAGAAGTGGGCAAATTATTTATTTATTAATTGAGTGGAAAAGTGCATATGGAGATGTGAGTTACAGCTTAGATCAAATCCTCAAGTACTGATTTTTCAAGATCCTCCTTTTATTTATATACTTCACTTGGACTCTACCTTTCCTCCCAATTTTCAGATTCCTTCCTTTTCTCTTATTAATATAAATTATTCTAAATAATTATAAAAACAAATTAGGATGTTCCAATTTCTGCTACCAATGCAAATTAAGACAATCCTAGAAATCATAGGTCGTTTATAGGATTACTCATAAATTATTCATTAATATAGTCAAAATACGTAATTTTCAAGTAGTAAATATTGAATGATTTTTTAAATGTAGCCGGAAGATGCTGAGTTCATAGGAAATTAGTATATGCTTGGCACATGACTCCTTTACTTTGAGAATTTTATAATTTTTCGATTAATTTTGCGAATGTAACATTTTTGAGCTAGTGACATTTAAACCAAATATGTCAATTGTATTTCTTTCTTATGTTCCTCGTGCTACGTCAGCGAAATGGACTGAAAATTTCAAAAAAAAAAAAAAGCCCAAAATTAACTAGGCCACGTGCAAGACATGTGATCATTTCCAGTCAATCAAACTTTTTCTGGTCAGATTTGGACTGAATATGCCATTTTTTTTTCTTAATTACTCTGATCAATTACAATTTTCAAATCGAAAAGGATCAAAAGTACGATCGACGCATAGCTAATGAACCAAAATCGCATTTTGGTCACAGATAGTAATACGTTCTTACGTATTGAGCCAACACGAGTCACCAAAATTAAAATCAAATATTCCTCCTCTAGTTGCAAGTCCATAAACACCCTGGCAAATCAGATGGCCTTGTTGTACCTTCACATAATCCAGTGATTATACAGTTTCCCTAATCTCAACTAATTATAATCTAATTTTTCAAAAAATAATCAAACACCAATCAGGAGAAATTGATGACATAATATTATAATTAAAATTTTAGTATGTTGAATTAATTTAATATGGATAATAAATGGGAGAATGAATGATTTGGTACATAAATGAGATTAATTAGTAGGTAGAGTCACATGGATGATGAGAAGTTGGATTTAATTATGAAGAAGAAGAGAGAATAATATTAGTTGAATGGTAATAGAAAAAAAAGGTAGTTGGGATGGATGAGATGTTAGGGCACATGCATATTGTTAGCAACTCATAACTGTTCATTACAATGCTTTAACCACCATCATACTATGTACTAAATTAATACTACCTTGTACAAATTGCATGTTCTTCAGCCAATGCCCATATTATGGTCCATATGGGATTCTTTTTAATTTTTTTTTTTGGTGGGTGGTTGTAAGTATTACGATACATTATATTTACACCCCTTTAAATTAGGTTTAATTATACAAACTACTCAATTCTTTGTAAAATTATTGTAATTCTAATTTACATCGAAATATTAGGGATAGTTGTGCCGTCCCCTCGAGATTTGGTGTAATTACACATAAATACTTTTTGATATGTGAAAATATATTCAGTACTCATAACATTTGTTTTCGTCTAATAAATAGATTTCTTGATTAGTCAAAATATTTGCTGATAGTAAATAAATAAATAAAAATTTATATTTAGCCCAATTAATTTATTACTTAATTGATGAAGGGGTGGATTAGCATGTTATAATTTCCTTGTATTTCTTTCCAACATTTATGGGACTACCTTTTTACCTAATAAGTTTCCATTTCATTTATTTTCTTTTGATTATTAAGGGAATATTTGCAAATATTGAAAATAAATACTTATGAGCTTATTACTGAAAATAATTTAAAAAGGGTGTTTTACAGTTTTTGCTTTTAAACTGCTTATATTAAGTTGGTTTAAGTCAAAAGTTATAAGCAACTTCCAATTATAAATTTTTACTATCACTTAAATTTAATTTTTTTTTACAAAAAAATTATACAATTACAATATAAATTATATCACGTCAGTACAATATACGTTTTTATCGCTTTCACGTCATGTATGTGTATTTTTCTTGAAAAGGGGGAAAAAGGGAAAGAAAATAAAAAATTAAAAAAAAAAGGACAGCTGGTTCATGTACTGAGTAGAAATGGCATCTCCTGCGGGGTTATTGTTATCTGGTGGTGCAGGTTGTGCAGAGCCACGGGGAAACTGTTTTTCTAGGAATTGAGAATCCTGTTTTTATGTTTACAAGCTGTTGGCAATGAAGGGATGGGCGGGCAGTTCCCAGATCAATCAATCAATCGGTGTGTGATTTTCACACCTCACTTCTGCTCTATTTAATGTCATTGCTCAGGATATGGTCGCCGCTCCATGGGGTTGCTGTACCCAATATTAACTACAAGGGTAAAAGAGTAAATTCATCCTCTGAAAACAGAGATTAAAACTTTAAACACATTTTACAATTCTTTCTTTTCTAAGATTATCGAATATATATGTAGATATATATATATATACATATACACACACGCTTGTTTTAATATTTAATATTTCTACATTAACTGATAAATTAATTTTTTATATATATATTTTATTTTTACTTAAAATATATTAAAAATATTAAATTATTTATTATACATACACAAAACGACGTGCTACAACAACTAGTTATACAAGTCCAAAGTCAGAAATGAAATTCACACCAATACCTCAGTTGGATTGGGCTGGGTTTGGATACTCCCCCCAGCCGGATAATATATCCAGCCCAGTCCTTCTATTTTCCGGGCTTGTGAGATTAGGCCGGGCCCTTACTTATTAATGTTGATATTCAAAGATAGTAAACAGGCCCCCAATTGAAAAGGTACTAAAATGGGCTCCATTATCGGTATTTCGGCCCAATGAATTGAACCGAAATCTTTAAAAACCACGCAATACTTATTAGGAAGGCCCGTCAAATATGGCCAGACTCGAAGCCCAATTTGATACTAGTTTTCTTATCTCTAATTAAAAATTATAACAATTTATCCATTAAAATATTAATATTAAGAAATTTCATCAACATTGTGATTGAGCAGTTCAAACCTTCGTTTTGAATGAAAACGTAATTTCTTGTGATGTTGACATCTCTGGATTAAATTGCATTAAAAACACGTTTTCATAAAAGGCTACAATTTATCGTATTTACTTCTCCAGCAAGTATTATTTATTATCCACTATGGCCATCTTTACTTTGAGTTATTAGTTGAAATATCCCGCTTAAGTATGTGTGTGTTTGTGTGTGTGTGTGAGAGAGAGAGAGAGAGTGAGGAGTGTGTGTGTGTGCACGGAGATATTTTTATTTTATGACATATTAATTTTATATAACTTATAAAATCTTATAAAAATAGAAAATACTCAATCATTTAATAATAAATTATTATAGTTTAATAAAAATAAGATTGGTAATGACATTATATTTACTGAAAAATATAAATTCAAGACATTATAAACTATACGACTAAAAATAATTTATGCATTAACAAAGAAAATATAAATTATATATCTATATTAATATTCGACTAGCATGAATATACATATATTATTTTATTCAAATGTTTAGTTAATAATTCGTTATTTTTTTACTATAAAAAAATTATCTATTAAATTTTTGTTTAGATTAAAATAATGTGTGCTATTTATAACAGTATTTTAAAATTTTTTAAAGCAAAATATGTCAAGAGCTAACAATTTATTTGATTCTAATAGTATCATACCCATTTTAGTCATTTTACCAATAAAAGACTTTAATATGCGATACGCCTTAAAATATTATAAGATGTTTTCACATCTTATAAACTTTAACATCTTATTTTATCAAAACACTTTAAAAGCTTATTTTTGTAATAAGATCCAACATCTTATACGTACCTAAAACATCCTATAAGATGTAGGAGCTTATAAGATATTTTAAAAAAATTTCGGCAAAACCCTCTTAATCATTTTTTTATTTTTTATTTACTTTATTTTCAATCGGCCCGGAATTAATAGATAACGCCTGCTACTGTAGTTGATTATGATTGAATTATAAATTTTAAAATTATCTAGATCACTTAAATCCCATCACGCCAAGTAAACGAGGCCTATATTTATTAAATAATTTTTGAATTAGTTCATTTACCTCAAGAATGAGATTATTTTTAAAATTCAGCTCCAATCTGTATTTACATAATTAACCATGAAGTTATGAATCCAATTGCAATAATCTCTTTTTTTTTAAAAAAAAAAAATTTTAAAATTAATTATCTCATAATCAATTCTTCTTATAATTAATTATACAACTGCCAGATACTACTGTTCATAAGTCAATAATCCCCTCCTGAACAATTGCTACAACTACAAGAGTCGTTGTTCCTACACAAATTAAGAATGTTGGAATGTTGGATTTGATCCAACTTACATCCTGTCCCAATAATTCTGGATTCAATGCTTTATGGGTGTCCTAATTTATGTGTAATATTTTATTATAATTCACTCTAAATATTTTTAATAGAAATCGTTATTGAGTAACCGTAAAATGTAAAAGAATCATTGCAACTGTATTTCTTTTTACCAAATATTCTGCACACATTCACGATCTAGCTGAAACTAGTTCCCGACTATATGTGTCTTATTATTTAATTTATAATTATGACATAATTCAAAGATCAATACTTAATAATAATTACTATTTTACAAAAAAAATAATGTTGTAAATATGATTAAATTCATAAATGTTACGAAAAATGAGAGTATTTTTCAATTGTTCATACATATATCTATGATATGCACATGAAATGAGTTTTAATTAACATATGTTATCCTACACTAATCCTCAATATATCATATGATTTGTATATTTCAATGCAATCTCATGACACATAATTTGTGCATTAATTGTTTTAATTTATTAAATAATTATTTGGGCTTGCACCTCATCAAACAAAGTGAGCATGGCCATGGGATATAACCTTTTGCATATGGGGAGATTTTTGGCCAGACCTGAATTACACACACTGTATATTTATTATATTTGTTATATGATTGATATACAGTTCAATAATAATAAATAATGATCACACGACAAGTCTATCATACTAGTTATATAATTGGTTAGATTCGACGAAACTTGATTTGCATAAGACTTTTCCTTACACAAAGTATATTAAAGAAACCTTCGTACTATTTATTTGAATATTGCGAGAGCAAATTTACGAGTTACGACCTGAATGTTTATAAATACGGTATTTTCTTTTTTCAAATTGAATTTGATTAAATATACATTAATCATATAGTAAGTTTACGATACTAATCAGTCTATAATTAGTGTACAGCTTATAAAGAGTGACAAACTATACGACTCGTATATTATATACAAAATTTTATGTGATCACCGTTCAATTCCGAGTAAAAGCAGCCCATAAAATACAGAAAACCTAATTTAAAGATAGAAATTGTGACGTAATGAGTGACTTATTATGGAGTGAAGGGTTTGAATCTTTTAACACAATATGCTAATTATTAACAACCCTACTTGGGGGCAATGAGCTATATAATAAATTCACCTATAATCTTCTGAACTTAATCATTGGACACGCTTTTAGTAGCAGTCAGTAAACATTGACACTCATTGTTTACATTAGTTGCTTCTCCAACAACTTAAGACCAAACTGTAGAGTCATTTTATAAAACTTAATGGAGACAAATGTAGCTGGAACTCCAAAATTTTCCTACCTAGAATCGTGCTTTATCATTCCAACAAATCATCACGTTCCACTTGTGTAAGAACCCCCAATTCAAATAATAATAATAATAATAACAGGATAAAGTTACAGGCACCACTTCTAAAATTTGTCATAATTATAAATACATCCTCATTGTTTGAAAAATTATAAAATTTCCCTCAAATTTTAACATCCGTCTAAAAACTAGCTCATTCCGCTAGCATTCATTAGATTTTCCATCAAATTCTTTGTGGTAAACTGACCAAAATTCCTTTTTAGATTATAAATTATAATTTTTTAAAATTTCTTTAAAATATGTTTATGAACTAATATGCCTTGTGGATTATTTACTTTACTCACCCTCAATTGTTTCTATATTTTTAATTATTTTTTTTTTAAATTTCAGCAAGAATAAGTGGTAATTTACACCTCACTATTTACGGGCTACTTAATTATTTTTTTTATTTAAGGAGGAGACATCAATAGTATATAAAAAAAAATATATCTATAATTAAATTGTTGCTTGTTCCTCCAAGCCAAAAATCGTAGGGTTCCAGTACTCCAAGACCTTTGGTGCCAGATGCGATTTTAATACTATATAAGTTTATGTGGATGCGATTTTATCCGTACTAAGAGTAGATTTGTATGTGTCTTTACCACACGCTTTTGTGTTTACTATTTTCTTTCTTTATGTGATAAAACAAAAATAATATTAACTAAGTCTTCTGAATTATTAATGAAGTTGCGTGTTGGTAGTGGTAAGATTGTTTTTCTGTAATAATTAATTAATTTTCTATCACATCATCATTAATTGGTAATGACTTCCAATTAATATATATGTGAGCTGTGAATATTAATTGTCAATGGGAGATTATGATGTTCCCTCCCGCTGAGCTCCAGGTTTCCCTGAATTCTTTTTTCAAATTTTTAGACAATTAATATTTGTTATAAGATATTAATATTAAATAATTCACGTCCCTAATAATTTAAACTTTGAGATGAGAATATCATTTGTTATGCTAATTAGAACACTACAAATGAAAAGTTTCTGCTGTCGCTTAATTTTATTTGTTTCACTTTATGTGAGTTATTGTAATTTATTAATTATATTTAATTATATTGATTTATTAATTGGATTGATGTATTACTCAATTTATTAAAATATTAATATAATATGTATATATATTTTTACTGTTAAAAATACAATTTTAGTCACGATGGATTAAGAGTGAAAAACGATAATTTATTGTAATTAGCCGCAACTACGTAATGACCCTTGGCTATTGTTTCAATAGGCTATCAAAATATACCGCTAAAAACTATAGCAAATATTTTGATCATTCTTACGAAGCAGGACAAATACTTTTATTATGTATAGATAAGACTATAATAAATATTAAATAATAATTATTATTATATTAATTTGTTTTTATTACAATGTAAGGAATAACATATTTGTTTATACGTGAGAAACAAGTGAAGAAAATTTATCACATTCGAAAAATCGAGCTTTTTTTTTCTGAAAATTTAATCTTTTTTTTTTCCTGAAAAATCTGAAAAATTCATTTGATACATTAAAATACCTTTTTAATAATAAGATACATGAATAATTATTAAACTAAATTACACAATATTCAAAGGAAACAAATAAATAAAAAACTATATATAAATAAACATTAAACTTGTAATTAATTAAGCTAATTTCATTTGCAATACATTTTATAATATTAGGGGTCAATAATGATGTCATAATTTGTCCTTTCACTTGTCTTAATCCAATGAGAGGAACATTAATTATGTAGTTGCCAGATACAAACCCTTAATTAGTTTGTAACTTCTGTTTGAGATACAGACAACCACTTCCTTAATTAAGGTAAGATATTACTTTTAGACAAATCAGGAAAATTTGCTAGATTTTCGTGGACATGGAGCATCATTTTGGAGCTCACATTCAAGCAATTAATCTGTCAGTCACGGGGATTTTTATGCATATTCTCTACTTCAAATTAATTAATTAGAGAGTGTTTTTGAGCGAAATCACACTTTTCGTCCTATAAAGTAAAAGGTTCTAACACTTTTAATCACCTGTTCTACAGAATTTTCAAAATAGTCTGAAAATTAGAAAAACTCGATACATTTACTCATATGTTTTTCGAAATTTTCAAAATGGTCTCAGACTTAAAAAAATTCGATAAATTTAGTCTCATAAATTCCGTAAAATAGAGGGCTAAATGCGTTGAGTTTTCTCAATGTTGGTACTATTTTGAAATTTTTGTAAAGTACATAACTAAATGAGTCGAGTTTGCACAATTTTGGGATCATTTTGAAATTCCATAAAAAAAAAAGACTAAAAGTACCGATCCTCCTATTCTATGGGACTAAAAGTGTAATCTTACTGCAATTAAAAATACACTAACTATCAACATACATGTAACTCAAACTCACGATCTATGAATTAAGCCCGCTTGTAGCTATGTTGGAAGACCATAGTGTCTCTATTATATACGGGATCGTAATATGAAGTCACTATAACTATTGAATGGGTGTTTGCAATAGTTTATTTTTAAGAACTTATCAACTTTTTATATTAAAAATAAATTGAAATGGTTGTAATTTACGATTTATATTTTTAAACTATTTAAATTAAGTTTATTTAAATCAAAACTTATAAATTTATGTCCACTAGCTTCTGCAGCCAATATCAGCTTTTTCACCAAATTCTCAAACTTTAACTTTTTTTTCTTTTTTTCTTTTTCCAAATATTCATTACTTTCTCTGTAGGAAAACTTACAACTTATTTTTTGAGGTCAAGAATTCAGACAAAATTCTTCAGTATATAATAATGAGTTATCCTAAAATTGTTATAATTATAAATACTCATTTATTATTTGAAAAATTCATTATAGTTTACATTGAAACTAATGACGGGTCAATGCCTTCTCGAAACTTCAAACAACAACCTTAATTTTCTTACATTGAATTCAAGAAAATATATAAAAAATTAGATGCATGAACACCTAAATAGGAGTGATGGTACGCCCACGATGTTAGTCCATGAAAAGAAACAAGTGGGAGTGCAACTACACCCCTCTTGATGATAATCTCACTTGGACTCGAAATACATGACCAGATCGCTACTTCTATTATTCAGACAAGTCCTTCTCATATATGTTTATTGCAACATGTGATCCCAGCTGCTAATGGATCCCCTCAACGAGTGTGGCCAATTTGATTCATATATTTTGAGCAAATTGCATATTTTTTTTTGTGAATACATAGAGTACATCATGATCCAAAGTCTATTTAGGTTGTTCTCGATAATAGACTTTTTGCAACGGTGTTTGAGTCAAGCCACGATTTAATGATTTGCACCAAGGTTGTTCGACCTCGTTACTACAAAAAAAAAATTATTTTCTATTCTATAAAGCACTACAATCAGGACAAATCTTTATTATTTACCATAATCATAGAAAATCGTTTCGATAAGTTTTGACCACGGTCATTCAATACTTGTTACGGTTTTTCCTATATTCAAAATATTTGCCATAATTTTTAACTGTAGCTAATGTTTTGACACCACTGGTTGAAATTACAACTAATGTCGTTGCGGAATTATAATTTTCAAAGTTTATTGGCCCTAACAAAAGCTCTTTGATGCTCAAGTTACTGAAGTTGTCCTAAAAAAAAATAAGACACTGTATAAAAGTGGTTTAAAAAGAGAGAGAGAGAGACTCTAATATAATATTCAGCATATATCAGTTCGGTTATTTATAGGGTAACTTAAAAATAGCTTCCCTTGAGGTTCGTTATAATTACAAATATTTTTATATTTTTTAAAATTAATAATCATCTAACAAATACCCTACAATTGGTTGTGATGAGAATATATTTGTTTCGAAGATTTATAACAAATGTACATATACAAAACCAGCATGCACATCAAAATTAGAGGCTGGCTACATTAATTAAAACAACCATTTGCAGCCCCAATTAGCATCGAAAGCTGTCATCAGTTAATTTGAATACAAACAAAACTCCTGTGCAAGATCAATTCTTTTGTCCTTACGTACCACAAATTAATAATTAATAAATATATAAACATAAATCATTAATATCAAATTTCCAAATAATATGGAGACAAACTCTATAATTCGTATACAAGATTAATTAATTAAGAATGTTAAAAAGCGTGATATATCTTTGAAAGGATTAAGGTTAGATCCTACTGTAGTGCGACTTTGGAGCATCCAACAACCAATATCTTCAATATTAATTATAATAATTGATTCAAAGACTGGTTGGTATAAACTGCTTCGTACGTTTTTTCTTTCTCTCTTTCTTTTTTGTTAAATAAATAATTCGAACATAATATATATGTTTGTAATTATAGCATGTTGTCCAATTGAACCATAAACCAACGTTGTTCATGGGACATTGTACGGGAACAGTTCAACCACAATCACTGTTATTGGGGCCCCAAAGATCACACAAAAACCCTAATTGTTTTTTTTTTCCCTTTTCTTCTTTCTAGGGTTGATTACATTGAGATCACATTTTATATGTTCTCCCAATTATTTATTATAAATTAAGTAATATTTGTTTGATTAATTGCATAATTATGTGGGTAATTAATTTATTAATTTAATTACAATATTGGAGATTGCAACTGGGCATATATATATAATTCGTCAATAACATGCTCGGCTGATCACTTTATAATGGATTGGCTGCATGTAACAACCTTGTTGGTTTGTCCGTCGTTTTCAGTAATTAATACATTGTTAATCTCCTGCTTAACTGTCCTACCTAGCTCTAATTAACGTTGTTTTAAAGTACTAATGATTATTACAAAATCATCTTAAAGAATATTCTCAGTTTCTGATCAATAATTAGTGAATTATGTGAGCAAGAGTGTTTATTTCATTTGTTTATTATGAGGTCATGAGTTCTCCAAAATATTTTATAAGATAATTGAGAGTTTATAAGATATTATAAAATGTCTGATAAGTTAATTTTATGAGAAATAAGCTATATAAATAAGATGTTAGAAATTTATATTTAAAATTTTAATCATATTAATTACAAATTTACTATTACTATAGTTTTATTAATTTCACGATCTTACTTTTTCAAAGCAATTCCCACACAAAAAATCATAATAAATCAGAATTATCTACCACAATCAGACAATCGATTCGTAAACATAAGTTGATTTTTGACCGCAGTTAACTAACATTTTGTCATGGTTTTTACCTATGGCCAAACTATTTACTATAATTTTTAGCTGTAGCAAATATTCTGACATTGCTTGCAGAAACAATGACTAATAATCGTTGCGCAGTTGTGGCTATTTAGTATTCGCTATTATTTTTATCTTTAATCATAATGAAAACTTATACTTTTTCTAATACTCGGAGCTTACATTTAAAATTAAATCTAAGATCTTATGAAATTTAAATAAATTTTATAAATTGCATGAACTTACAATTATTTATTTTCTTGAAATAAATTTAACCAAACGCCCTTTAAATGCAAAATTTCGATCGGACTCAATCTTACCACTCCAATAAGATCTCATTATAATTAGCAAGAACTTATCATTAACATTTGGATTAAGCTAACAATTAGTAACACAAAATTTGTCCAATTAAACTACATATATTGTATTGTAATAAAAAAAAATCCATAACCTCTCTCCAACCATCCCAAGATCAAACATTTCTGGAAACAAAATCCACATGATCAAACAAACCCATACCAAGAAATTCAATTTTAATGCAAACCCTAACCCCACCAGCTTCTGATGCCACCAAGAAAGCAACAGGTGGGGCTACACCAAAGTTGATTTTTCAGACATAATTCACCAAAATCCTTACCACCATTAAATAGTTGGACATTTTTGGATCCTTTTATTGCCCCCACTTCCACATTTACTATTTGTTTTATTTGTCTTTTTATTATACTTTCATGCATCTATTCTTAATCCAATTAAAATGATTTTACGTCCATATTAACATCAACCCCATCACTATCATCATATTAGTAGTTAAACACCCCCTCCCCCCACCCCCCAATATATATATATATTATAATTGTGATTCATTATATTATTTAATACATTTAAATTTAAAATGCATCAGTAATTCAAAGCACCGAAAACAAAATGAGGCAGAAAAACAACAAATTACTATAAAAATTTCATGAGACTTTTAAACTCTCATTTCAATATATGAGTTTTTCATTTCAATATAACGCGCTTTTAAAATATCTGAATCTGTATGTATTGCTGAAGACTCTCATGTTGATTCGATATAAAATGACTGTATATGTATATTTATCAAAATTACAGAAGTAAATACAAATCTGAAACACGTGGTTAGAGCAAAACCAGGTACTAAACTAACGATGGAACAAACATTAGGGGCAAAACCATTGGCTGAAATCCGGTTTAATTAACACATCTAAGTTCTTGATCTTCACTAAACATGGTATTAACAATATGTAGAGACAGCCAGCGGTTTTCTGAAAGACAACGTTGTCATTAATTAGCATCGTCCATTCCAGCATGTACTTGCATCGATTTTTTATAGATTTCATGGTACCCCATGCATTGATGATTCGTTACCCTGATCAACTTAGAACAATAAATTTGGGATAATTACACATTTCTTCAATAAAAACTGCACTTTTGACCGCATAAGATAAAAAGCCGTTTTATTTTTTATCTCATAATTTACATACTTAGCACATATTGTCCTACAGAATAAAAAGTCGTAACACATTTCGTCTCACGTGATAAAAAATTATAGTATTTTCATTCCAAATACTATAATATTTTAGCTAATTATGCATGCAATCAAATGTATTAAACTCATAAATTATGGAACTAAAAGTGAAATACCTTATATAACGTGGACTAAAGGTGCAATATTTCCCCCTAAACTAAAGAAGAATGCCAACTCACACAATGTATTGGATTGAATTGGGGTGTCCTTACACTGTAAAAATGAGAGCAAGTGAAGATGAAATAGGTAGTTGATAGTTGTGGTTTCTGGCTGCAAGTTGACAAGCTGCTGTTTTTGCACTACTTTTGATGCTGCCCTTTTTCATGAAATTCAGGCTACCTATTACCTATATAGCCTTACAACATTTGCCTCGTTTTCTCACCATCTGAAAAGACTTGTGATTATATATACATATATTTATTAATATTATTACATAATGTTGCTAGATTAAGACAACACAGAGAAGAGCAGCCCAACACCCAATATTTTCCATCACAACTCAATAACAAAATCATTGCTTCTATTGAATAATATATTTTGGCATCATCAATCATTATGATAATATTATTTTATTTTATTTTCTTCTTCTTATTCCTTTTTATTATACTGGCCCAAAAACTTCAAGATCAAAATCGTTAAAGAAAATACTATGTCCGAATTAAATAAGATCGTAAACAAATTTTTCATTAAAGTGTTTGCCCGTTTAATCGATAAAAATATATATGTTAGTGAGTGATATGTAAGTACTATTTCTATAATAGAAAGCATATTCTGACCCATAATTGAAAATTACGTACTCAAATTTTAATGATAATGATGTGACTTTTAATTCGATCGATTTTTCATTGCTCAAGGTATTATTCGCTCTAGATTTATATGCACTTTACGATTTTATCTTGAAAAGACATATAATTAAGAGAAGAGGTTTTAAAATTTATAAACCTCTTAAATTTCTTATTTGCATGTTTGACACTTAAAAGAAGATAGCAAAGGTTAAGCTTTGGATGAAAAGGTTTTTGTTATATTCAAACCCTAGTTATAAGGAAATTAAAAAAAAAAAAAAAAAAGAGTGATAAAAGGGAAAAAGAGTTTGTATGGGTGGGGGTGTACGTGTACAAAATATTACTGTAGCTGTTAAAATCTAAGCTAGCAGACAAATTACTACCAGACAAAGCGTACGTGGGGTACATGCACACAAAACAGCGGTTTCCACCCAATTATCTGTGGGCTGATCTGACCCTAAACAAAAATAAAAAAATAAAATAAAATATTTATTTTACTATCTTCATCTCCGATTTTGTGTAGTTAGGCCATTGTTAATAAAATACTTGGTGGAAAATTAAAGAATAGGTAAATATGCCATAAATATTTTAATTAGTTAAAAATATTATAAATTTTATTCAAAAAACATTAATTATAATAATTAATATATTACTTATTAATTAATTAAAAAATTAATAACTACTATTAAAATAAACAAAATCTCAGACATGGGTGAAATTCATACACATAATTACGTAGTTGTAGTGCCTCATTAGCCGCGCTGATGACTTTGAAATAAAAATTAGTGAGGTATATGTACCGTTACAATTAATAATAACAAATATAATTATTACTGTAAATATATAATTAATCCTAACAATTTATATGAATTAATCATTATTAGTAACAAGATTCTGAAAAATTATATATAGTATCAAATTAAAATGAAATTATAGTCAATTTATATATACTTTTGGGATAAATTTGAAATTATCACTTAAATTTTGTCTTAATTACATTATTGAAGCATTTGTTTTGTGGGGTTACTCCTTAGGTCTTAGAAATTTACACAAATGGCCCATGTTTTTTTCATTAATCACAAAATAAAACAGGCTTTGGGCATTTTATAGTTGTGTCGTACCGACTCGGTCTTGCCTGACTCGAACTCGGATATATATAGATTCATGATAACCATGCGACCACCCTTAGATGAATGGTTCACGAGAAATCATATAACTCGAGATATTTATAAATATTATCCTTCCATGCTCCAAGTGCAGCTTTAGTCGCCTTGTATAATGCTCTCAACCTTCGTATTACTCCTCTTATAGTCTTATTGATTTAAGCATCGAATGATTATAACTAAAATATTATCGGATATAGTTCCTACTATTTCTTACCTTACAGATCACATTACAATACCTAATCACATTCAGACATTTTCATTTCTACATTAGATTATTGTGAACTTTCTAAATTCGGACACACATAAATTTGTGTTACAAAATATGAAAAGAAATCTTAACTTTTTGGCTTTTTATGTTTCAATGAATTCAATATATAGTGATAACAATATTATGTAAGTTATTAATTTGTGAATACCAATACATATATATCAGATAATATAAATAATATTGCTACAGGATTACTATGTAAACTTTTATTATCGTGAGTTGCCAATAACATTTTTACATGTACGATATTATTACAAAAGGCAAAAAATATTATCTAGAAAATCTTATGAGTACGTGCAGAAAAATGCAAATTAATATGCTGCAATAATTTCCACCAATTATTTAGAAATATTTAATCCTGGGAATGGATAATGTTCTAGGTCAAGAACCATACGTATTTCATGTGGTCCTGACAACATCATCCCTCAAAATTATCCAATATTTTTTCAATTATTATTTTTAACACAACCAAAAAACATTGAATAATATATATATATATCATATATTTAATTAATTATAATTAACGTATTTATTAAACTTAATTGGATGTATAGTTTAAATTTAAATAGAAATAAAATTATGCTCTTTTTACTTAAATATAATTCAAAACATAAATATAAAACGTTTAATTAATTATTGGGTCCTATTCTAAAACTAGGTTAAAATGTAGACTCCACCTCCCACATGGGCACAAATTAAGTTCTTCCTTAATTTCCACTAAGGTTTTAGTTACCAAATCAAATTAATTAATTTATTATTGTTAAAAACTCATAGCATGTGGTTCAGATTCAACCCTAGGGTTTTCTTCTCTTCAGTCTCGTTATCTTCCAGCAGAAAGTTGAGTATTTAATTATTCAGAGATTAATTAGGGTTTAATACAACTTGCAACTTACCCAATTCATTGTGTTCGTGCAAATTATTTTCTAAAATTATATGCATGGGTGTAGATTGTAAATAGATTTAATATGCATATAAAAAATTCAATATTATTTGAAATATAGCAATTCAGTATATATGTGCACGCCATCATAAGCCCCCATCGAGCGATTTGGGAAGGGTACGTGACTTTATTACTGACACATTACGTGAACTAACCCCTTTCGATTGATGTTCTAATGTGAGGTATGATATGTTCGCTTCGATTGAAATCTCGTAAGTTTTTATTTTCATAACAAATGTCATCGTCTCACATTCGGCATGAAATTGATCATGTTTGAGGTGGGAGTAAAAGAATTTAACCCCTCCCAACAAATGTAATTCTAATATTACGAATCTTATTCGTTGACAAGAATCCGTCTTACAATCCAACTCACTTATCACTAGACCAACAACTCGAGAGTTGTGTTCCTATATTCTTGCACGCAATGCGACACACATAGTGGGCCAAAAACAGCTGATTAAGAAACCCTAAATGCTTAATTAGTTGGCTTATTTGAATTCTTTGCCACGATTAACACCCACTCATTCGGTTATGATTAAAATTTAATTTAATACCTATAGTTGTGTGAGAGAAAATTAAATAGATTTAACGTGTGGAGGCTGTTAAACCCTATGAAATTAAGAAACCAATTGATATGTTTATTGTAAAAAGTAAGAGGAATGACCAAACTAAGTTGAAATTCTGAGCTAAGCCAAAATGTAAAGGTACGTGACATGGGACCATGCCTTTTTTTTTAAAAAATAAAATACGATTCATTATAGTATTCATTATGTATATTTAAATTTAATTAATTTAAATCAATAAATACATTTAAATAAAATAAAAAAATAATAAATTATTATAAAAATAGACATACACCTGCATTGGTGTGTTGCTTAGGACCATACTCATCATTTTTTACTTTTTCCCCGCATCACAAAAGGAAGTGCAAATTTCTGCTCTAGCACTTGAATTTTTTGCATACTTTTTTCACTCAAAAATCAACACATTCTCCAACAATAAAGGCTGTGAACTTTTTAACTACATATAGTCAATTAAATAATCGTATGGGAAAAAAAAAAGGATTTTTCTTTTTCATGATTAATTATCATAAATATTAATTAATATAATTGTGTTGCAACTTTTAGCTATTGTTTTTTTTACAGGTGAAATCAAAATATTGGTACGTAATAGCTAGTTAAATATCATTCTAATTTTTTTGTTATTGCTAAAATCATGACGGATATTGATTGATCATGATCAAAATTTAAGTTTTTGTATTGATATTGTTTGGCTGTAGTCGATAATTTTCATTTATTATAATTTTTAAGTCTTATTAACTAATCATTTATAATGTAACAAATAACTCATTTTTTCTTCTAATGAAGTAAATACTTTGTTGCAAAGGGAGGTATTAACCCTTTTCATGGGATTTGATCATAAATTAATGGGTATATTTATATCTATATTTGCTCAATATGAAATGTTGAAGTTGCATATGTGATAAATAATATTGTCTTACTCTAATGATTAATGTTAAGATTTCATAAATAAATTTGAGTTCTATTAGACGTTTGAGTATTTATTTAATTTCATGTAAATTTATTATAATTTATCTTATAAATCTTTATTATATTAACGAATTCATTGAATCAATATATTATTAAGTTGTTGAATTTATTGAAATATTGATATAATCGTAGCACGGAAGCATATAATAAAAAACAAAAATGAGAAATGATGTTATATACAAAAAAATAGATATATATATATATATATATATAATTGTGGAAACAAAGGAGCTGACAGGTCTATGATGGTAAGTCCATCGTTTTGGGTTGAGACAGAAATGTGGGTCAAACCTTTCAGACCATTCCAAATTTAATATTAACTCTCTTTGATACATCAGATTTCGGTGAAAACGACGTTAATATATCACCTTCCACTTCCCCCTCACTTGTACAAGAAACACACACACACACACACACACACACACAACACATACCACTCTCGTAGCTCAACCCCATCCGTCCGTAAAATTTTAATTCAAAATTGATTTGATCAAATTAAAATTAATTATATAACAAATGTGATATATTTATTACATAATTAATGTATAATTTAGAAAAAATGATCAATCACATAATAAATATATCATACTTATTTTGTGATTGATTTAATTTGACTGAACTTGATTTATGTAAAAATTTTCCTCCCCATAAACCCCTGTAACTAATCACTATGTTACTTGTTTTCTTATAAAATTATGATCTATATCAAATATTTTAACATCAAATTGTACGTAGTGAGAATTTGAGTAGTAACATAACACGGTTCTCAATATCTAAAAACGGATTATTTTCAATTAAAAGATTGTAAGAGTTGAATCTATCACACGATGTGAAATTTTCAATTTCTAGTCATGTATGAATTCATAATTGAAAATTGTAGTACTTATAATCTTTCAACCCCGTCCTAATTCACAATGCTAATTGAAATTGAAATTATTCATTTGTTTTTTGTGAAACCAAAAAAAAAAATCTTAATAAAATTAATTAAATATATAAAATTACAATGCTAATATTTAATACCTTAATATTAAATATATAATTAATGATAATTTTAATATGATCAACCAACATCACGTCACTTTTTTTTTTTTTTCCCTTTTAGTTTATATATAGTTCTTTCCATTCTCTGTCCCTATATAATACAGCATCATCTGCAACCTCACTTTATCAAACATTTGTGTCTCTGTTTATAAGATAGAGAAAGATTAGAGAGAGAGAGAGATGGAGTATTACACAAATGAAAATGGGTTCTTGGAAGAGTTATTAGGCGTAAGAGAGACGGAGGAGTATAACTACTACACAAATGAAGACAGCATTAATGGGTGGAGCCTCGACTGCTTTCCCACCAACGCTTTCGCCATCCCTACTACTACTGCTACTACAAATGCTTGCTGCTTTCAAGACTTGTACGCTCATCATCACGACCACCACCTGCAGCCGCTCGACTGCTCCGCCTACGCCCCGTCGACGTTTGCCGACGAGCTCTTCGCTGTGGACGGCGCGCAAACGCTGCCTTTCTGCCAAGAAGACTACTACTACTCCATGTCAATTCTTGATAATGAAGACATTGGTGCTCTATTCCAGAATCTGGACGGTAGTACTAGGGCTCCATGTAAAGTTGAACCGGAACCGGAACCCGCACCCGCACCCGAGATGCTGCCCGGTACTTTTAGCATGGGTTTCTGCCCCGCTAAGAACAAGGTGAAAAAGGGTGGGCAGCCGTCGAAGAACCTGATGGCGGAGAGACGGCGGAGGAAGCGGCTGAACGACCGCCTCTCCATGCTCAGATCAGTTGTGCCCAAGATAAGCAAGGTTTGATTACTTGTTGAAAAATGAGAGAAGAATTTTAATTATGTTGTAATGAAAAAAATGAGGTAAATTTGTACATAAATTTGCAGATGGACAGGACATCCATACTTGGAGACACAATTGATTACATGAAAGAGCTGCTGGACAGGATCCACAACTTGCAAGAAGAAATGGATTTGGGGTCAAATCAACTCAGCATATTCAAGGATGCCAAGCCTAATGAAATTCTAGTCAGAAATTCACCCAAGGTAATATATGAAAAACGTTCCCGTTCCGACCAACGTCTGAATATTTATCTCATTTTATGAAAATTTACTCAGGTTTACGTGTGTATATATAATTGCAGTTTGAAGTGGAGAGGAGAGAGAGAGAGACAAGAATAGAGATAAGCTGTGGGGCGAAGCCAGGATTGCTGCTGTCCACAGTCACCACATTAGAAGCATTAGGCCTTGAAATTGAGCACTGCGTAATTAGCTGCTTTAATGACTTTTCCCTCCATGCTTCTTGCTCTGAGGTACCTACCTACCCTTCATTTTCCTTTTCATATACAAATTTTTACGCAAATCAGGAATATTCTCATTCATCACTACTTCATGTATATATAATTGAAATGTATATGTGAATGAGGTCTGAGAATTGAGAATTTGGTGGCAGGAATTGAAGAAGAGAGGAATTTTAGAGACGGAAGACATAAAACAGGCACTGTTTAGAAACGCAGGATACGGAGGAAGGTGTCTGTAGCAAATCAGACTCATTATTCGGATACGTTTCTTTTTTTTTTTCCTTCTCTTTTTTCTTTTGCAGGGTGGGGATAAGGGGGTAGATTTTTATGAATCCATGTATTTTTTTTTTCTTTTTAATTTAAAGAATCTATATTTTTGTGAAGGTGCTTTTGGAGTGAGAGGTTGTAGTCATTTTGATTGCTTTTTTTAGGGCTGTGTTTATCATCTATTCGTTCAAAATAAATTGAAAATATTTTTTTTCTATTCCGACCCTCTACGTCTCAATTTCTTAAATCAAGGTTATTTATATCAAAAACTCCTTACCAATTTCTACAATTTATTGATAAAATTATAAATATTAAGACGTTTTCCATTTTTTACTTTTGTTTTTCTTTAAAAAAAAGAAATTAATTCAATTTCTTAGCTATTTGGAAACTATTTATTTCAAAAAGTATTTACAATTACTTCTATTTTTGTCTTTCAAAGTTCCCAAATTTTCATTTTCACTTAATTGACAATTTTTTTAATTATAATTATAAAAATAGAAGTTATTACAAACCTCTCTGGACTAGCAGAATAAATAGTTTTCGAATAGCCAAAAAATGCAACTAATTTCTTTTTTTTTCCCCCTCAAAGAAAAACCAAAGTAAAAGTTGTTTGCATGTGTGGGGTGGAGTGGAAGTGTGTTTTAGTGCCCCAAAAAAAAAAAAAAAAAGGAAAATTCTTGTGGGATTTTTTGTCTTGACCTCAACAGCCATTAATACAAGAAAACAAAACCTTAAAAGAGAGTTGCAAGAATTAAATGAATCATTCATTATCGGTAACTGTCGCCATTGGAACAGCTGAATTGCGGCTCACGTCTTTATCGGTAATTAGTGTAGGTTTGTTATTTTTTGTGCATATATAATAATCTTTTTTAATATATTGTAAATATATATATAAACCAACACATTTTATTAAAAAAGAGAGAAAAAAGAAAAAATATTAATTTATTTATTAATATAAGATTTGAAAAATTAAATAAATTAATTGAATAGTATTTCTGACTTCACAAAATATTGATACGATGTTGTTATTAATTGTGGTTTGTGAGTGTTGAATGTGGTGCAGATGATAATAATACACACTCATTCAAACTCTCTTTATATTTCGACAAGAAATTGAAAGAGAAAACACACTCCGGAACTAATTTCACCGCCTTGATTTGGATAGATTTTCTAAACACATTTGTTCCACTTTATTAGGCCAACATGACTACCAAGAGTGGGTTCGAATCTCTATTGAGGTTTTAATGAAATTAAAAATATGTTGTGACTTTGTTTATTAATTTTTAAGATTAATTATACTTAGATTTTTTTTAAATGTAAAATTATATTTTCTCCAAAAGAAATTTTCAAATTATATTTACACCCCTTAAAAAAATTACTGTTTGCACCTGATTTTTTTGTTAAGATTTGGACAAGAAATGCCGATGTTAGCAAACAAGATTACATAAATTTTTATTTTGTATTTATTTTATCCCTCATATACATTCGCATATAATAATTCTGCATTTAAATATAAAAAAAAAAGATAATGATATTATCCTCACTATATATATTATATATTTATTCTGCATTATACGTTGGACAAAAATATAATTTTATATTTTTAAAGGGGGTTTAAGTATAAATAACCCTAATTTCGCTGTGGTTAGCTCTTAGATCAATTATAGGACTCTGGGTCAGCCCATAAAAGGCATGCGCAATTCTCCCTACTGACAGAAGGTCAGCCATAGGGGATATTGACAAGCAAACAATATGCAAGCACCAACATGATTTAATAAAAATATTTTATTTTGGGTAAATTACAATAATTATTTTTAAAATTTAACATAATTACAAATATTTCTTTATTGTTTGAAAAATTATTAATGAAATTATATGATCTTTGGATGAAAGTTCGAAATTGTCAACTTTACTCTTGTCATATAGTTTTACTTTTATTAAAAAATAAAAAAATATATATAAAAAATCAGAAGAGATGTATGCAGAATTTTGAAAATATAAGTTAAAAAACCGTCCATTTAGTCAATAAAAGAAATTAAAAGAATCTTAATAAGTGGAATTAAAATTCATAGCTCATATGGGCATTTTGATCGTTCTCCATAAAGTTTGAATGAAAATCTAATGGATTGAGCTAATTATCAAACGACCGTCAAAATTATTGATTATTTGTAAGTTTACAAAAAAAGTATTTATAATTATGTCAAATCTTATGTAAGCTTATTGTAAATTACCCTTTTGGTTTTTGAACAATCTATTAATTTCACAATTTGACATGTTTGCAATTAATGGTATAAATTGGAAAAGAAGAAACAAGAAACACACACACCAACATGATAATTAAATCCATTTTTGTGGAACTAGTTCTTCAAAGGACAGTCTCTGTGTCTATGTGGGCATCTCTAACGCAGTCGAGTGGTACTGTTCAAATAGAAATTAAATTAATGTGGAAAATAAACAAACCATTCTCCTAAACCGTGTTTGCTTATGAGTTTCTGGTTGTATTATCCTGGAAAGTAGAATACAGAAAAAGGTTTGATTTATTAGTATTATTATTTTCAAATATTTGGTTTATCCCTTCACTGCGACCCAGGAAATTATAGGACCAAAAAGAAAATGGGAACATTTGGATAGATGAATTTGAATTGATGAAAAAAATTTAAAAGAATATTCAAATAACTCAATTTGAAAAAAGAAAATTAAATCCATCAATAATCAACAAAACTTACTTCGAAATTAAAATGAAAGGATGTCAAAATCCTTTAAATTTTGAATTATATAAATAAATTCAATCCAGATGCAACCTAATGTGATAGTTTAATTTATTTTTCAACTCTAATTCGAGCATACTTACTGACACAGTGAAAGTGAAAATTAAACCTAAGAGACGTCCACCAAAACATCGTGCCTTCCAACTTGGAACCAAACCATATTTTGCGTCATGTTGTCTTCAAAATGATATGCTAAACAACAAAAAACTCCTTTTAAGATCAGATTTGATCGAACCAAATCAATCACATATCGAGTATAATTATACATGTTGTGTTACATGTACTTTTCAACTATATACCAATCGCATAGCAAATATATAATTCAAAACTGAGCAAAGCTAGATTTTCCCGCTAAACGGCTGTGTATACTTTCGATACACCAAAGCCAATCAATAAGGGAAAAGGGCATCACATTTGACAAGGCGAGGGAAACTCTTACATCAAAAGGAAACAATAAGTAAAATTACTCAAAAACGAGCCTCATCTTGACTGTTCTTACTGTCCTGAAAGCTAAGGAGTAAAATCAGCAGCAGAAAGAAGCAGATTCGGTTAATATTGAACTAGTCCATGTTACTCAATCTCACATAACTCAACTGTGGGATGACAGCCTCAACGACAAAAGCATTTATATTGTACAGAAACAGGAACCAGTAAGATCATCTCTTTCTACTCTTGGTCTTGGCGATCCGTGATTTGGGCATTTCATCTGGCGGCTTCCAGATGATATCATCAAGATTGTTACAGAAGTTATTGTAGAACTGCAAGTAAGAATGCCAGAGTCTTGATACATGATATCATAAAATAACAATGTATTCTAACGCATGAATTTAGTCCATTAACAGTAAACAGGAAGTCAGAAGAGGATGAAAGAAAATGAACCTTGAGATATTCCTCAGCATCTCCAGCTGCTTTCTGGATGTCAACCATAATAAATGTCGGTGCAACTTGAAAAATCTGTTCAGAAAAAGGTGAAATTCTCAGAGTGGTGAAGAAATAACAAGGGGGAGGAACCAGTGGGAGAGTAATCTTACCTCCACGATCACGGAGAAGTGTGAAGTTCTGTTTGCAGAAAGACCTTCAACCCTCATCTACAAACACAGTAATTTGAGAAAGAGGGTAGTTGAGTGAGCTTGTAAATTCTCTTATAAGATGTTTTTGAACTCACTAGATATTACAAAATGTTTAATAATTTTTTTTAGAAAAAGAACTTATAAGATTCAAAAATAAGATGTTAAGAGCTCCTTGAGAAAAAGTAAGTAATTTACAACTTATGTTCAAAATTTTATCAAGTTAGTTCAATTCTTTTTCAAATTAATTAAGGTGTATCATTAGTGACATATTATAAACTCCATGATCTTATTTTATACATATAAACAGTTGAATAGATATTTTTTTTAAAAAAAAGAAGATGTCACACCGAATATAAGATGTACGAAAATATAAAATTTTATAAATAAGCTTAGCCAAACACCGTCTAATCCAAGAAGCAAAATATTACTTAACTGATAGCGGATCCGATTGAATACATATACTATACAATGCAATAAAATGTAGTTTATAGAAAATAATAAAATTCAATACTTATAAATTTCAACTGGGTACACCTTATAATTACGAATGTGCGTCTTGAAACCCATTGACTGCGCAACGACTTCCATACTTGATAAGACAACCTTTGCAGGTCTTTGTGAAACAAACCGTGTTTGATGTTTCAGAGAATCCTGGTCAAGGGAGGCAATATATCAAGTAGAAACTTGTCAGAAACTACAAGATTGCCAAAATGACTGCACAGAAATGTGCTTTCAAGTGCAATATAGGCAAAGCAAAATGTGTAACAGATACAGAAATTCTCTGAAATATATTCTATTGCATATGCAAAGTTTTAACAGATATAGTTTTGCTTCAAGAATTAGAACAAAGACAACAACCATATTACCTTCCTGCGGTCGAACAATGCTGAAAGATTTAATCCTTGAGAAAGAATAATCAAATCAAATGCATTCAGAACCAGAGGCCCCATATCATCACTCCCACATTGCTCAGTAGGCAGTTCTTCCTACAACATAATATTGTACGGAAGATCTTAAGAAAGAGAACATATGCAAATATCATAGAAACAATAACTTATGGTTCTTGAGGAAGCAAAGCTCTCAAAAGATTGTAAAAGAAACATTATGATTAGTGCACATAAGAAGCCCTTATTTGAAAAAAAAATCCAGATATAGCCTTCATCTCATAACAGAACTTCAGGCCCTTTGCATACTTGCACACAAGAAAGTCTATATTTTTGGCTTGGTTCTGCCACAGACAAAGAATCATGCTATCAAAAAAAAATTCACATTTTCTGTGGTACAATCCAAACCATGTCATCAAGCCATAGAAATCACAGCATCATTAGCAATACCCTAAATAGGGCACTCATTTTACTTTCCTTGCCAGGTTAATGATGGTTGGTGAAACAAACAACTGACCATGTGAATGTTTCCAGTTCTGGTAAATCATTCTTGATAATGAAAACCAACAATCACGTCGAAACCAAGTCCCAACACCTAAGTTAACCTTGCATATAGTTATAGAATTCTGCATATCATCCAAGAAATTATTTGAAATTCACATAGCAATTTCGGGGATTTACAAGGAATTAATTTGAAACCAAATCCCTAACATTTTTCAATTGCCCAAGCTAGGTATGAACTTTTGAACCTCTGGTGCATGTTGAATCTAGCAGGTATGGTGAAAAATGTTTACTGACATTTCCCTTTATACAAAATGAAAGAAGATGTTTTCCTTGGTGCATTGTCAATATAATCATCGTCTAAAATAGAGTTACTGACCTCTGGATCATCAAAAGCAGCATTAACATCATCCAAATCAATGTCTTCAGTTTCAGGAAGTCTGACGGGACTATAATTCTTTTTAAACCACTCATCATTTCTGATTTCTTCTATCCGAATACGCTGCACAAGATTGTTCCCAATAGGCAAAGAGTTTAGCACCAACAACCATAAAATTCAAAGAGAACAAAGCAAATTTCATGGTTAAGCATGAAATTCAATTCCCAATAAAAGCCCTTCTAGCATAGGCACAAAACTTCTGTTGTTTCCAAATCCTCCTGAAAATATGGCAAGTTCTGTTAAACAACCTAAGTTTTTCTTTTGATACTTCCCTTTTATGATTCTTAATGATACCTTGAAGCATCAGCCTCTAGTGAATATAGGTTTGAAGCTAAACTACCACATAAAGTTGTCCAGCTCAGTACACCATGGATGCACAAGTTATCATGTCAATGCCTAAAAAAAGAATCGGTAACCTGTGAAATGACTGTGTTAACAAAAAAGGGTTCACCATGACAACACTTCTAATAATGTTTATGTTACTGCATTAAATTGGTATGATGGAGGGGGAAACAAAGAAGAAGAAAGAAAGAAAAGCTGAAACATTTCTATCCACATTCAAAGGACAAATACTTTTTCTTCTTTTTGACAAAAAAAACAAACAAATACTTAACTGTTTCAGGATTTGGGTCTAAAATTCTATGTATCAAGGATCTTGCTCCAACTGGGAACCAGGATGGGCATGAAAATTCTGCATTCTCAATCTGCAGAAGATGTAACGTGATAGTATTAGTCCAATTAATTTCATATATACAATAGATAATATTGTGAGCCCTAAACAGTTGTGCATGTGCTTCGTGGAACTTCAATTTACACATGTACGCATCAATAGCTACCCATAAAGATGTGTAAGTGTTAACTAATGTCTAGGGTTTTGCTTGAATACCTTCCCATACAATGTTGTTAGATCAATTTCATCAAATGGCAGATAACCAGCCATCAGAACATAAAGGATAACCCCACATGACCAGATATCTGCCAAAGCACCGTTGTAGCCTTTATGACTAAGAACCTGAATTTCAACCGCCAAAACAAAAAAGAATGACATCATCATCTGAATGTACAGATATTAAATTTCACAGATAAAACACTTTATATAAGCTACCTCCGGTGCAACATAATTAGGAGTACCACAGGTTGTACGGAGAAGGCTGACTCCCTGTACACAAAAGTTACTGTAAGCACCAACTTCTATCAGAGTACAATTATGAGAACCTTAACCAGAGTCTTACTTCTGCAGGCAATGCACTTAGCCCGAAATCAGAGATTTTAAGATTTCCTAGGGAATCAAGTAGTAGATTTTCAGGCTGCAAGAAAGTAATTAGATTAAATATCCAGTTTTGGAAAAATAATTATAAGGTTTTCTTTTTCTTTTTCCCCTTAATGACTCTCCAAGGAACACCTTTAAGTCTCTATGATAGACTCCCTTACTGTGGCAATAATCCACACCATCAATAAGCTGCTGGAAGTATCTTCTAGATTCAGATTCACTAAGTCGCCCATGGTGAACCTGCAAGAGATAGTATATAACACATTACACATACCAACTACATCAGCTCTGAGTGTTCCAGAATTAACTCTTTCCCGAAATGCAAAGTATTTGGGCAAAGAAACTCACTATTTTATCAAACAATTCTCCACCTGTGATAAATTCCAATATGATATAGATCTTCGTGCGACTTGCTATAACCTAATTGGGCGAAATCCAGTTAATTTGCAAAGCAGCTCAGAATAAACATCACCAAGAAAAGTCCAACTCCCTTTTCTTCCCCTTCCCATAGAATCATATAAAGCTTATACTACTGATCTTGAGCCATACCTCATGTAAACGAACAACATAAGGGTGTCTAACACGCTTCATTATAGATATCTCCCTTTTTATCTGCAAGAATAACAAAACAAGTTATCCAAGAAATATGAATCACTAAAATGATTGCAACTGCAATACAGATAATCTTTGGCCCGTGAGCAAATAGACAATTTTCAGGCGAATTCTGGAAGGTCTCTGTGAGTCACCAAAATCATGTTGCTCTGGACAACCAAATTTAATTATAATCTTGAACCTCATCTAATGATCTTCGTCAAGAACTTTTAACATAAAGAGATCCCAAATCCTAAGATAAAGATATCCTATGCATTCAAAACCCTCATTTCATCAGTTAATTAAAACTTCGAACTCCCAAATTTTCTTATCCTCAGCAAGGATATGCGAAGAATCATAAAATGACGAAAAAGAAAAACATAGATTATCAAAGAAACAACTCCGATGTAAACTTCTTTGTTTAGCTCAACTTGAACGCACCCGCTTCCCATCATAGATTCATATTACATGGGCTCAATTCTTTCCTGCCAATCTCAAATTCAGGAAAAGAACAAAAAAAAAAAAAAAAAAAAAATTCAGAGTACAACATACTCATGTTTTCCAGGAATCCCTCCAACCAACTCCAGAAAATTCAAATCTCATGAACAGGCAAACAATCAAATGAAAGCATAAAGGAATCAGAAACCAACCTGATCAACCATCTTGTGCTTGATTATGGTGGAGCGATCGAGGACTTTCATGGCAACGCTCTCCCCAGTCTCAGTATTCTGAGCGAACTTCACTTTCGCAAATGTCCCTTCCCCTATTGTCCTCCCCACCTCATACTTCCCCACTTTCCGCACCACCATTTTCGCCCTTTCTTCAATCACCACTTCCCCACCATTTACTGCTCAAATCAAAGGCACATCTTCTTCGACACAACAAGAAAACCAGCTGATTTTAGCTCAAAAATAAACAACTCTATCCACTGAAATTCTTTATAGTTAACCAATTCCTACGGGCATGAGAGGGACAAGAGCGACAACTACCCGAATCGCAGGAGAATGGTTCAACAAACAATAAAAATTTAGAGGCCAATGGGAGATATTTAAAGTGGCGTTCAAGGAGAGGATTAGGTTTGGTAAAGTAGGAAGAGGGATAAAGCAAGAAAATCAGAGTAGTTGAAAAATGGAGTTCCAGCCCACTGCTGAGTGGAAAATGGGTTTTATACTAATACCTTTTTGACAAACAGATTCTTCATCTTAATTATTGTTTATACTTTCACATATCTGTAGATGATTTATAGTACGGACACGGCGGCGGCGAAGCTCCACCTCCCTCGCCGGTCGTTTTACGGCGGTAATTATGGGAAGGGAGTGCGGATGTAATGATACTACAGAGCGTAGACCTATTGTCAACAGCTGTCTTAAGCCGTGTAAAAGGTGTCATTAGCGAATACAGATGTTTTGTTGCATTCCGACCTATGATTACTTCTAATTTTTCAGCTGATTTTTGTCTGTCTTTGCTCAATAAAAGAAATTTTAACTCATCCCTCCCTAATCATAAGTTCTTGATTAATATGTAATTAGGTTTTTATTTTCTACGATAATAAGTTTATCATAGAAAACATACTCTACACACAAGAATTCTTTGTCTAAACATACATTTTTTTTTATTTCTACGTAATTAAACTTTTGATTTTTCTATGATAATAAATCAGCTATAGAGAATATGGCTGACACGTAAAACTTAAATTCAAATATATCTTTGTTAGTTTGTTGAGTGTTAATCTTATTTTTTGTGTCATATAGTTTTTTATATCATGGTGTAATTATATATTTTTAGCTTGTAATATGATTTCAGTATGATATTTGTCGTCAATCCTACAATTAGTTTATTTAATTTCGGCGCATAGCAACTGCAAACATTCATTCCTAGAATTGCTTTTGGGACTAACATTAGATAGAGCAACTAAAGCAAACTGCATGAGGGCCAATACTAATACTATCTTACACAATCAAACATGTAGATCAGAATCTAACGTCGTTTACTGTACTCAATCGAGCCCAAAAGTTCCTTCAGCTCATGATCCGTTCAAAAATTCATGTTAGGTTTTGTATCAAAAAATAAGTTTAAATGAAAAGATTAATTACAATAGACTCTTTAAAATTTATCATAATTATAAATGTTTATTATTGTTGAAAAAATTATAAATATTTTTTACAAATTAAATAATTATTTAATACATATTCTCTATAATGAATTGTCATAAAAGCGAAGTTGTTATTCGACTATTAATTTTAAGGCAGCATGTATAATTTATTCATATCTTGACCTGATATTGAATTTAATCACTTCAAACAACTCTTAACTTCCTAGTTATTTAATTTTTATTAATCCAAACACAACCTCAAATTAATCTTCTGCAGGGTAAACATTAGCCCATGGGTCAATAAAACATTATCTCCAAAGGCCATAACCATTGGCGGATTTGTCCTGTTCTTGCTCGGCAATGTGCGTCCACCATATTCAATCCACAGACATTTTTAAATATTTCTCTGGTAAGAAAGCAAGCAGAACCGTGATCCTTTTTCCAGAAAGACTTCCTCAAATAAATAAAGTAAGTGATGCTTGGTTTTAATCGATAGTATTTAATTTACAACTTGCGCAGTAAAATGGAAATTGAAATGATGACACCATTTGGATAACTTCGTGTGTTCTATTCGAACCACTTTTCTCTGGTGTATCAACGCCAAGTACACCTGCATCAAGTATCAGAACATTAGTTTCCAACAAAGCTCCAACGGTGTCGTTTTACTCTACTATGTTGTGTTTCGATTGACAAATATGGAACTAAGAAATTTGCATTCATAATATAA